>NC_033799.1:40209305-40259903 GCF_001876935.1 Asparagus officinalis | reverse complement strand
TGTAACCGTTTGGGAGGGGGTTTTCCCAAACGGTTCCAACCGTTTGGGCAGACCAGTTTTGTACTAGTGGTGTGAAATGGTGTTTTTCCAATATTAGTGTCAGATTCATGCTGTTGTCTTGCATTTTAGATCCTTATTTGGGAGCTTATTCTAGCTTAAGATTCATGTTGTTATCTTGCATATCGCATCCTAAATTTGGAAACATGTTCTACTAGTTCAACACTCACACCATGATCTTAGTCAAAACTAGTCTAATACTTATGGCTTTGTTGCCAAAAGCAACTTAAATCGAGAATGGTTCATGAGTTATGACATTATGTATGGATATTTATTCAGAATCTTCACTATGAAAAAATTCCAATATATACCATAACTAATTTTGCACCTACATAACTAAAATTTCCCAACATCAGTATGCTTAAAGTGACAAATCTTAAAATCGTGTTAAGTCCACTTGTATAGATGGAATACTTGTTGGATTGTATTAATATTTTGTTACTCTGGGCGTGTGATGCGGTATAAACATGTACCAAAAATATTGCAAGTGCACAACCGTGTCACGTTATAGTATAAAAAGTTATCGATCCCACGAGGAAGGTGTTTTGTAGGAGAAAATATAAATTGGTTCTTATGTTGTGTGTGTGACAAATAGGAGTGAAGAATAAGTGTGATTGCGGAGAGATGGAGAGAATGAAAATGATTGTGTAAATGAATATATTTGAGAGTGGAAGTGATAAAAAAATAAATATGATCAATAAGGCAAGAAGGAAAAATCAAGAAACAAATAAAAATCAAGAATAAAAAATAAAATTCAAGAAAGTAAAGATGGTGGATTCAATTAAAGATATGGGTAATCTAAAATTGAACCTACTTCTTAGAAAAGGGTGATTCCCTAGAGGGTTCTAACCTAAAGGCGAATCAAAGAAAATAAAAAAAAACAAAAAAAAACTAAACCCAATAGGGTTCTAGCCTCAAGGTGAATAGTGTAAAAAATTAAAATATAACTACAAAATAAATTATAAAATCTAAACTATAAAATAAATTGTAAGAATTAAATACAAGAAAATAAATCTAACCTATAAGCATGAAATAAATCTAAGGCAAGAGGGTTCTAACCTCTTGCCTATTTAACAAGAAAATAAAATCTAACTACAAGCATAGAAATAAATCTAAACTAATAAGCAATAAAAAAATAAAAGAGAAAAATAAAAAAAATGCAAACCTCCAAATAATTCTTTATCTCCATCTTCATCATTCAATAAAGAGATGAAATATTTAAAGTGATAAAAAAATTATTTTATTAATTATAACAAAAGTTACAAATTTGGAAGGCTTTCTCAATTAAGAGTGACCCTCCTCTCCAAATGGAGTTATAAAAATTTTCACACCCTAAACTCCTTACTCTCTACCCCTATTTATAGTAAACATCAGTGAATATGAGCTCTTAGATCAAAATCTTATTCAAAACAATCCATTTTCAGCCTTTGATGCATAACAGAACGTCTGACATCGATGCCCCATCGATGCTAGCATTGATGCTCCAATAAAAACTTTGACTTTACGATTGGCTTCGTCTCGTCGAGATAGGTGATTTTCATATATAATATATTAAATTCCGCCTTCCGGATTAGGAGATATCGTCGTTTCTTTGTGGCCAACCATTTTGAATATGATTTCTTTTCATATTGGATTTTTGATTTTCTCCGGCTTCTACATGCTACTCGGCTTGATTCTGGGCTTCAATAAAAGATTACAAAATGAGGAAGTTGGAGTCTTTTGGGCTTTTATTCATTATTTCTTCATTAATCTGTAATTAAAGATAAAAATAATTATTAGTGGTATATTTATTCATGTAAAATAGATAATGAGGGTATAAAATTGTAATAAAAATGTGATTATCAGCGCGTCTATAAAGCCAACCATGAAACCTCAAAAACCCTTGGTCAAGGTTGCTAGTCTCGGCACCACCAATCAGAAATTCATTAATGGTCTGTTTGGATGGAGGGTAGAGAGGGGAAGGGGAAGAAAAATGTAATTTTATCCTTGTTTGGGAGTTTTCTTAGGAGGGTAGAGAGGGAGAGGGAAGGAGAAAAACAGAGATAGATCGTGCCCCCCCCCCCCGGGCGATAGAGGAGGGAAGAGAAAACTGAGGAAATTGATAGAGAAGGGATGAGAAAAATGAGGAAAATTTGATGTGTTTAGACGATTTTGCCCTTCATTAAAATAAATCAAAAGTCACGATTTAATTAAAACCCCTAGCAACCCCATACATCTGCTTCATTTCTTCCTTTTTTTCACAGCTGTTCCTCTCTCTGTGATCTTTCTTTCCCACAGTCTCTCTCTCCCACGCATTCTCTCTCCCCTCGCGCGCTCTCTTCCACACCCCCAAACAATTTCTTCCCCCGCCCCCACCAGCGCGTTTCAACTCCGCCGTCTCCTCCAGCTTCATCGACATCTTCGGTCGCCTTAGGTTTTATTTTTTCTATTTTTTATTTTTTTATTTATGTATTTTTCGAGTAGCATCATCATAATTCCAACTTTGAGTTGTTTTCATGGTATTCTAGCACCAACAATCTTGACATATAATATTTAGATTTGGTTTTTGGGGAACTTCCTTTTTTTTTTGGAAAGGAACTAAGAAGAGCTTTTAAAAATAACACGAATGTTTTATGAGAATATTATTTAGTTGTTTGATTGGATTACTGGTTATGATGTTAGATAGAAATTTGAAACACTTTTGTTGACAGGACGATCACTTCTCAACCAGTTTTTATAGGAAATATTATCTCGCATCATTGTTATTTACGCGACAGAAATTTTCAATGGTGAAAATATTATTGTTTTGTGTCTTTTTTATCTGTGCATTTGCTCTTGTACTGTATAATTCCCTCTCTGTCGCATGAGTGTGGTTTTTCCCCTCTGTTGCATGAGTGTTTTATGAAAATATTTTTTAGGTCTTTGATTGGATTAGTGGTTATGATATTGGAAAGGAATTTAAAACACTTAGTTGATGGGACAATCACTTAACCATTTGCTGTTGGAAATTTCCATGGCGTCGTTGTTATTTATGTGTGTGAAGTTTTCAAGGGTGAAAATACTCATATATGTACTTTCCATCCATACGTCAAATGGCTCTAATTCTTCTTCATAGAACAAAATATATTATTAGGTCCATTGACAAGATTATTAGGCAAAATAGTGATTTCATTGAAGAATGATATCCTAGATGTATTTGCTTCATAAGAATCATATCGAGGGTTCATTTTATAAAATTTTACTTTATTTGCTTCATGATATCCTAGATGTTATTGTGGTTCATATGATATCCTAGATGTATTTGCTTCATATGACACTAGTAGAAAATCAAGTATTCTAGACGGAATATTCTAGACGGAATTTTTTCCGTCTAGAATGTATTAAACTAGACGGAAATTTTCCGTCTAAAATATTCCGTCTAGAATAAAATATTCTAGACGGAAAATTCCGTCTAGAATAGTATCCTAGACGGTTCCTTAATTTTTATTTTTTTTTAAAAATAATCAAGTATTCTAGACGGAAATTTCCGTCTAGGATATATCCTAGACGAAAATTTCCGTCTAGGATGCTTGCCCTTTTATTGTAATAAAATTTAAAAGGACAAATTTTTAAAAACAACCATTTTTTAAATTTATTAAGCAAAACCGACCCTGTAAAAAATTAATGAGCAAAACCAACCCTTTTCAGAAAAAAAGTCTGTTTTGCAATTCTCAAACTGCACGGGACTAGCAGTCCCGTGCAGTTCTCCCAAAAAAAACCCAACACCGTTGTCCAGCTCCTCCCCCTACCCCTCTCCTTCTGCTCACAGTCCACTAAAGCTGCCATTGTGGAAATCGATAATCCCAACTACAACGAAAACAAAAAAGAAAAGAAAACGGAGAGAGTTTAGAGAGAAAAAGCCGCTCTCCTCTCTTTCCCAATTCCGAGCAGAAAGTGAAAAAGGGATACAGCCCCAAACTCATGGCCTCCGTTGAAAGATCATTATCTTTGTGACCCTAAAAATAAAGAGAATAAAGCAGATTGAGGACAACAAGAAGCCAGATTCAACCCACTCATTGCAAATGTTACTGTTCTCTCGCGTGCTCGCATCTTGATTGGCCTCTCTGCGTGTTTTTGGCATGTGGGGACTATTTCTTTAAGATAAAATTGGGATTTTGATGGTGGGTTCTTGAGATCGGATGCTGCCATGCTGTCTTCTCTTTGGAAGTGGCTCTTGTTTCTCTTTGGCCTTGCTTCTATTTGAATTAAGTGTAGGATGAAGTCTTGAGAGCTGGCTGGGTGAAGATAAGATGTCATCTGCAGGTAAGTCATCAGCAATTCTAGATGAAATGAGGGTCTAATTGGGAGAGGTCCAAATTAGCGTTGTTTGGGTTTTTTTAGTGGACTGCGAGCAGAAGGAGAGGGGTAGGGGGAGGAGCTGGACAGCGGTGTTGGGTTTTTTTTTGGGAGAACTGCACGGGACTAGCAGTCCCGTGCAGTTTGAGAATTGCAAAACCGACTCTTTCTTCTAAAAAAGATTGGTTTTGCTCATTAATTTTTTACAGGGTCGGTTTTGCTTAATAAATTTAAAAAATGGTTGTTTTTAAAAATTTGTCCAATTTAAAATTCCCCCCATTTTTTTCCCAGTTCCGCGCTCAAATCCCTATGTGAAGACCCCATCTCTCTCAAATCCTCCCATCTCCTGGCCATCTCCTTCCCCTCCCTCTCCCCTTCCATCTCCGCCTCGTACTCTCTCTTCTCCTCCTCTTTCTCCGGCCAAACCCTCGCCTCTCTTGACGGCACTATTCTCACTCTGCTTCGCACCTCTGCCCTCTCGCTCCGGCGATCCCTCTCCTCCCCATCATCGCCGACGCACCACCGCCTCCCCGTCGTCACCTCCGCCGAGGCGGCATCGGAAGCAGCCGTCCGTGGCCGAGGTACAGAGAGCCATCGGTGTCGTCGACGATGATCCTATGCGAGGAACGAGGCCGGATTAGTCGTCGGGATCCCCGCTGCCGCAGCCTTCGATGTTGGATCTGATGTCGCTGACGCCGATCGAGCAGGCGAAGGGCCCGGTGGAGAGGAAGATTAGGGAGCTGGCCGAGTGGGTGGTCGATCACACTGAGGCCAATGCGAAGGCGGGTGAGTTTTCGTTTGATTTGATCTGGTTTCTTGTTTTTTTTTTTTTTGATGAGGAAAAGAACGAGTTTTTTTTGTTGTTGCTAGAAATGGTTAACTATGGAGTTAAATTGAGTAGTTTTGGAAGGAATAATCTAGGTTCCTGGGATTTGGTTTGATGAGGAAAAAGAGTTCATTTTGTAGCAACAGAGGGTGTAATTCTTTAATTTTAGTTGCAACTTAGTGTTATTATTGTGTTTGCATTTGGTGTCGGTTGAATCTAAATCGAGTTATGTCTGATTTGGTTACTCTAGAGTTGGAGAATGTATGAACTCGAAATCTTGACTAAGTGTGATGTGTTGATTCATCTGCTCATATGTCGTGAGTGCTTTTTATTCAGATGATAATGAAAATCCGACTTACATTAAGATCCTGGTTTCAAATATGGATGTTCTTCCTGTTAGACCCTAGAGGGGGGGTGATTAGGGTCTTATGCTAATCTAATCCGATTAAATGCCAATTAAAATTAATTAATACATTATCCTAGCAAGTATAAAATACAACAAGATATGTGAGCTAGGATAAACAATATGAACAACAAAGAGATATATCTTATGTGATGAATATGTATATATGCAAGGATATATAAACAACATAAGGGTAAAAAAAAAACAATCTACACAAGTAATAGGGTAATATGATGAGCAATATACAAAGGCGATATAAGATATGAAAACAAGAATAAGAACGCCAATGCAATCACAAACACACGATATGATCACGGAGTTCGGACCTTCCGTCCTACGTCTCCGCTCCCCACTCCCAGGGAGAAATCCACTATCACAACCGGGTTTTCTACGTTCACCCGAATAACGTTTACACCTCACAGTATCGGTTTTCAACGCTCACCGATCAACGTCACTCCTCACAATCGGTTTTCTAGTTCACCGAAAACTTTCACACCACACTCGGTTTCTAGCTCACCGAAAACCAAACAATCTCACAATGTAACAAATATAAATTGTTCTCTAATATGGATGAGAACACAATAAAAGCCCGCACTCAATGTTACAACTCTCACAACCCTAATATATTATGAATGCAAATACAATAAGCTCAAGTGGGTGTGTGTAACTATGAGATTAATCAAATCAAAACTAAACTCAATTAAAATCTAGCATATAGAAGTTATAAACTAAATAATAAATAGCTAGAAATGAGTTTAGAGATTCTTCTCTGAATAACAAGATGGAGAGATGGAGATTGAAGCCCAAACAAGAAGATGATCTCCTCCACTTGTGAAAACTTCTTCACAAACAAAACAAACCCTTAAACACACTTAAACCCTTGTTTAAAACTTGTTTAAAAACTTCTTTACAACATTCTTAGATCATTTAAGAATTGAATGCAATGAGGGTATACATAGGAAGAGGAAATATCAGCAAAAACCCCAAAACAGAAAGACCAAAATGCCCCAGAAAAGTCAGCTCAGAAATAGCCGTTGGAAGTCCAACGGTCACATTGTCGGTCGACCGAAAATTTCGGCGGTCGACCGACGGAGAGCAAAACACGAAGAATCAATTCTGGACCATCGTCGGTCGACCGGTGCGGTCGACCGATGGAGCTTTCGGTCGACCGGCACCGGTCACATTGTCGGTCGACCGAAAATTTCGGCGGTCGACCGACGGAGAGCAAAACACGAAGAATCAATTAAATATCAAATAAATTCCAAAAAATGTAAAACTTTAGGGAATGATTGTAGACATGATAATAAACATGCTACAATGACTGGTTATCAAAAAGGACTTTCCAAATGAAAAATATCATCATTTTACAAACTAGTTCAAAACATGAGAATATGAGATACTTGAATTTTGATGTATAATAAACATGCTACAACGACTGGTTTCGAAAAAGGACTTCCCAAATGAAAAATATCATCATTTTACAAAATAGTCCAAAACATGAAAATATGAGATACTTGAATTTTGATGTTTTGACATAAACCAACTTTTGAAACTTTGTGAAATGTTTTTGTAGACTTAGTAAAACATGTATAAACTGATATTGAAGTCTATAAACTAAGAATACAATATTTTCACAAATACAATAGAAAATGAAACCTATGAGTATGTATATGAAAATATATTTGTTTCATATCTATGTAGATAAACCAAATCACAATAATAAATATGAAACATGTAATTTCATATTTATAAACATGAAAACCAAAACTTGTGTTGTATATATATGTGATTACATATATATACAAGGAAACTAATAAAATGTGTGTGTATAGATAATTGAGCTTAGAGTATATAACACACATAATATAAATCCTAAACTAAATTACCCAAGCTAGATCTTGATCTTCAATAAGCTCTTCTAGGTAATCTCTCGGATGAAGCTTTAACTTGGATCTTGAACTTTGAATAGCAAGGCTTCACCGACATTCCGCCAACCTCCTTTGGATATGATCGTTGAAGCTCTATTCCATCCATCCTCCAACTACGTTGTTTGTCTACAATAAATACGAAAACACAAATACTAGACAAACAACATTAGTGGTAAATTGTTTGTTAAACATCATCAAAACAAGAAGGCCAACAATCTCCCCCTTTTTGATGATGACAAACAATTTACAAAAAGGATATATGCATGAAAGGAAATGAACATACAATGTATAATATATCATGCATATAAACAAGAAAGAATATACTCACAATATTTCTCCCCCTTTGACAACATCAAAAAGGGGACAAAAAGAATAAGAGAGCGAAAGCTCCCCCTATCAATAAGCATAGGTGAGTATAAAACATAAAAAGATATAGGGATTGCTCCCCCTATCAAAATGCCTCATGAATGTATGAAATGAAGATCATGGCAAACATATGTGAGCAAGCATAGATGAAAAATATGCTAAACACCACTCATATACAAAAGGACAATGAGAACACATACAAATATGTTAATATGAAAGAAGTGTCTCATTAACACAAAAAGTATAAAAACCATATAAATGAATAGATTTATGAAATCAAAAGAAGAGGAACATGAGAAACATGCAAAAAGTTTTCAAATGAAAACAAATCAACCAATTGAAATCATAAATCAAAATTTATATCCAAAAACGATGTTTGATCAATGAAGAAAAATTTTCTTTACATAACTTGATCAAACCACTCATAGAATACATTATAAACCACGAATAGATGATCCATAAGCACAAACACATAAATATCATCATATAAGTGAAATATAATGAATTCAAGGCAACAATTCAAAAACAAAATCTTTGACAAAAAAAAATTTCAAGAGAGGCAACCATATCTAGCTCTTGAGCTAGTAACAACCCATATAAACATTTTTAGCACCCGGTAAACAATGATTTGGGAATAAACACCCAATAAATCCGGAGGGTTATATAAGTACAAACCTCTCATCAAAACAAAACAAATAATTATGAAAACAAAAGATTTTATCAATTATAAATTGTTTTCATATAAAAAGTTTTCAAAGTATAATTTTCAAAACCAAGATAAAGAAGGATTCTTATGGTTATCAATGCATATTTTCAAAGTTGAATCTAAAGATGAAATACTATTTTTCATAAGATTCAAATCTTCATTTTTAGGCACATATGCATTTTTAGAAGTAGAACATAAATAATCATTTATAAAGGAAGCAGTATTATTTTGTATGTTCTTTACTTCTAACATGGCATTATCTCTTTCATGAGTTAAACTAGCAACGTTTGAAGTTAAAGAAACATGATCCAATTTTAATTTTTCATTGTTTTCTTTAAGGATCACATTTTCATTAGAAATAGTTTCAAACTTAGATGCTAACAACTCATGATCGGATTTCAAAATTTCATGCTTGCTTTGTAAATTAATGAAATCATTTTGCAATTTGTTAAAGGCATGTAATAATTTTTCACTAGCACAAGCAAGTTCATCATTAGGTAAATCATTTATGGTTTCGAACTCGCAAACCTCACTAGGGCTATCGCCTAGTGGCCGTGTGCATGATGCTCCACATGAACTTGAAGCGGGATCCTCCAAAGCTTGTCGGATCGCCTCCAAGTCTCCTTGATGTGCTTCTATAAATATCCATAAGGTGTAAGCACTATCAAAATGAACAAACTTGTTAGACATAGATGAGTTAAAAGCATTTAACAAATATTCTAACAAAATGTTGTTCATAGTAAACATGCGATGATCATTTTTATTCCACTTGGATTTCTCCAAAATGGGCACAATATAAGCATCATCTATAATTTCCCATAAATCAAAATGTTTAGATCTAACAAATAGTTTAAATCTAACACACCATTGGGCATAGGGGAAATTGTCTAATCTAGGAGCAACACTAGAATCATAGCCTAAACAAGATGCATCATTCATATTCATAATTTGTAAAAATATGCAAGCAAGATGCAAATGCAATCAAAACAAGATTAGCACAAAAAGATAACTTGGATCTTTAACTCAAGGCGGTTAGTCCTTAAATCAAAGAGCACCAAGCTCTGATACCAATTGTTAGACCCTAGAGGGGGGGTGATTAGGGTCTTATGCTAATCTAATCCGATTAAATGCCAATTAAAACTAATTAATACGTTATCCTAGCAAGTATAAAATACAACAAGATACGTAGCTAGGATAAGGCAATATGAACAAATGAATATATCCTATCAATGAGATATTACAAATATATGAGCAAGGATATATGAACTAACACAAGGGTAAAATAAACAATCTACACAAGTGATAGGGTAATATGATGAGCAATACACAAAGGCGATATAAGATATGAAAACAAGAATAAGAACGCCAATGCAATCACAAACAAAACGATATGTTTACGAGGTTCGGTCCCCACGACCTACGTCCCCGCTCCTCACCTCGAGGAGATCTCCACTATCACAACCGGGTTTTCTACGTTCACCCGAATAACGTTTACACCTCACACTCGGTTTTCTAGCTAACCGAAAACTTTACAATCAACACTCTTGCAATCACACTCTACACCCACTAAGTGTTGGAACTAGACGTGTCTCCCTCAAGTGTTAGGAATTACAACCTCTCGTCACCTACCCCACTCCTCTTGGGACGATCCCCGACTCTCGCCACACACTTCTCTCTTGGTGTACAAGTGTATTACAAAGTGTATCCTCACAATTAAGGCTCAATACAAAGTGTTTGTTCTCTACAATGGATGAGAACGAATTGTAAGCTCACTCTCTAAGATACACAATCTCACAACCCAATTATACTATGAATGTAAATACAATAAGCTCAATAGGTTGTGTGTGAACAAAGAGTATCAATAAAACAATTAAACTCAATATAGAAATCTAGCTTATGGAAATCAAGATCAAAATAATAAATAGCTAGAATTGAGTTTAAGGAAAACTTCTCTAGATCAAGAGTGAGAGAGAGATGAGTTGAATGCCCAAACACCAAAGAATGATCTCCTCTTTGCTCTTAAAACCCCAAGCCAAAAGACAAAACAGCCCCAAGCAACGGTCAGAAAACTAGCCGTTGGAAGCTGAAAAATCACTCGTCGGTCGACCGGAAAACTCGTCGGTCGACCGAAATTTTCATCGGTCGACCGGACCGGTCGACCGACAGCTATCTGTCAGCCCAGTGAACTTTTGACCTCAGGTTCGGTCGACCGGTGCGGTCGACCGAGAAAACTGACATCCCAGAAAAACAAAGCTGATTTTAAAACACTGTTTAAAAATATCAAATAAATTCCAAAAAATGTAAAACTTTAGGGAATGATTGTAGACATGATAATAAACATGCTACAATGACTGGTTATCAAAAAGGACTTTCCAAATGAAAAATATCATCATTTTACAAACTAGTTCAAAACATGAGAATATTTCTGATTTTAAAACCCTGTTTAAAAATATCAAATAAATTCCAAAAAATGTAAAACTTTGGGGAATGATTGTAGACATGATAATAAACATGCTACAACGACTGGTTTCGAAAAAGGACTTTCCAAATGAAAAATATCATCATTTTACAAACTAGTTCAAAACATGAGAATATGAGATACTTGAATTTTGATGTTTTGACATAAACCAACTTTTGAAACTTTGTGAAATGTTTTTGTAGACTTAGTAAAACATGTATAAACTGATATTGAAGTCTATAAACTAAGAATACAATATTTTCACAAATACAATAGAAAATGAAACCTATGAGTATGTATATGAAAATATATTTGTTTCATATCTATGTAGATAAACCAAATCACAATAATAAATATGAAACATGTAATTTCATATTTATAAACATGAAAACCAAAACTTGTGTTGTATATATATGTGATTACATATATATACAAGGAAACTAATAAAATGTGTGTGTATAGATAATTGAGCTTAACGTACTTAACACACATAATATAAATTCCTAAACTAAATTACCCAAGCAATCTTGATCTTCAACGAAGCTCTATCTTGGTAATCTTGCGGATGAAGCTTGAACTTGGATCTTGACTTGAATGTGCATTGCTTCACTCCACTATTCCGCCAACCTCCTTTGGATATGATCGTTGAAGCTCTATTCCATCCATCCTCCAACATATTGTTTGCCTAGAATCAATATAAAACACAAACACTAGACAAACAATATTAGATGTAAATTGTTTGTAAATCATCATCAAAATAAGAAGGCCAACACTTCCACCTCTTTTGAAGTTTTTTGATTATCATCTGAATAAAAAGCAATTGATTTGAAGTTTTTTGATCCCCGAGGGGGTTTGAATGAAGATGAAGATTAAATCATTTATTCTGTTGTATTTTGAGTATGTTACACTAGTATATTGTTGATGTAATGATAATTGCTCCATAATATGTAGTTCTCAGTGATATTTAGAATATTTGATATGTTTCGTGTATGAGCAATTCTGTAATGTTCTTCCACCTCTTTTAGTTTGGTTTCACCTCTTTATGTTAACTGATCTTACTTGTTTCTTGCATATTGGTTTAGTTTCGAGCTCTATCTGATCAAGAGGGAGGACTTGCAGCCAGTTTGTTCCTTAAACCACATTCTCTAATTCACTTGTTTCTCTCTGCAAAGTTTCAATCTTTAAATTTATTTGTTTTATAGTGAATTTTGTTCTTAATTTGATGTGCAATTAAGATAAATTGATGCCATTTGCATTGAGCTATCCGAGCAATAATAAAACCTGTCAAATTGGTTGCTATTGTTTTTAGGATTTTGTATCCTTGGAAGGTGGGGTATTGTATCGTCTTCTCCCTTGCTTTTCTTTCAATTTAACAATTAATCATAAGAAATTCTGTATGGTGGTGCTTCTTTGTTTTATGAGCATAAATGGAATAATCGACTTGCCAAATAGCGTTCTTGGAGTTATGGTGAGCTCTTCTTTTATTTATATTCTTTAATTTTGCAAGTAGGTTTTTAACACTATTCATTCTTTTATGTATATCTGAAACAGTGAAACAAGATTTGAACCATGGTTGATAAATTTCATATTTTCTTCAAAGGAGTGGTGATGATGATGAGTTGATTGCGAAGGGAAAATCCTATGTGAATTCGTGTAAATAATTGATGTAAAAGTTTGTAAACAATTTTTTTCTAGTATTTTAGTGAATGTATTATTTGAATATAATGGGATTTGATATTGGAATATAATTATATTGTGTTGGATATGAATATAATTTCTTTTTGGTCAATATTATGTACATGCATCCCAAGTATCCCAAGTAGATTTTGCACAAAAAAAAAAAAACTACTGTAGCAACATATCCTAGACGGAAATTCCGTCTAGGATACTAAAATTCCGTCTAGGATGCCTTTTTAAAAAAAAAATTTTAAAAAATTAAAAAACATGAATTTCCGTCTAGAATGAGTATTCTAGACGGAAATTCCGTCTAAAATACTTATTCTAGACGGAAATTTTTTCCGTCTAGGATGAATTATTCTAGACGGAAATTCCGTCTAGAATAATCCGTCTGGGATGTATTCTAGACGGTTTTTAATTCCGTCTAGAATATTCCGTCTAGGATGTATTCTAGACGGAATTTCCGTCTAGAATACTGTATCCTAGACGGAAACATACTAGACGGGTATTCTAGACGGAATTCCGTCTAGGATACGTATCCTAGACGGAATTCTGTGCATCCTAGACGGAATTTTCCGTCTAGGATGCCTAATTTTTTAGCAGTGTGAATCCTAGATGTACCTTGCTCTGTTCTTTTTGATTGCTAAAAATCAATTGCATGATAAACTAATTTTGTGTATTGTAATAAGAGCTTCTAAATTTATCATTAGTTGCTAATTAATTAAGGATTCTTAATTTTCTATCTAATTGTATTATTTTCATATCCTCACGTAGAGAATGGATGTAGCATGGGTCAAATTTCAACATGCATGCCATTGTACAATTGGATATATTTTTTGTGTGATTGCTTATTGGTTCATACAACAAAGAGCAAAGAGAAAATAGAAGGAGATTAAACATTGAACCCCAAGAGCCTAGAGAAGTAACTGATATGGCACGAAAAATATTATCACGAAGAGTTGTATTCACAAAGGATTGTATATAGGGAAATGATCCGAATGAATCCACCGGCTTTTCATCAATTATGTGGAATATTAGAGAGATGGCGGGCTTAAACGAACTCAAAGAGTTACTATTGAGGAACAAGTTGCAAAATTTTTGTATATGTTGGGACATAATGTTACTACTCATGAGGTTAGTAAGATATTTGGTCGATCTGGAGAGAGTACGAGTCGTCATTTTCATAATGTTTTAAGAGCTATGATAGAGTTGGAAGAGATATTTTTAGTACAACCCAATGGATCACAAATTCCTCTAGAGGTACTCAACAATTCAAAGTTTGATCCATATTTCAAGGCGATGATAAATTTCATAATTTTTTTTATCTTTGTATAGGTTGTTAAAATTAGAATTTAACTAATTAATCCTTATATTGTTAAGATTGTGTTGGAGCAATAGATGGAACACACATCCGAGTAAATGTTTCTCCTACTAATACTCCTAAATATCGTGGTAGGAAAGACCATCCGACACAAAATGTATTCGCTGCCTGCATATTTAACTTGAAATTTACTTATGTCTTACCTGGGTGGGAAGGTACTGTATCTGATTTTAAAATTTTAAAAAATGCTTTACGATGATGATTTCCACTTAAAATCCCCCAACGTGATTATTAATTCTAAATAAGCTACTAATGACAATGAAACCTTTTTTTTGAAAAGTTATTAATGACAATGAAACTTTTTTTTAAGAAAAATATTATCTCATTGATGATGGATACATGTTAAGAAGTGGAATAGTTCCACCTTATAGAAGAGAACGCTACCATTTGAATGAGTATTCAAGAAATCCACCAAGGACTCAATGTGAGCTGTTTAACCTAAGACACGCGTCACTTCACAATACCATTGAAAGAGCATTTAGCTTATTAAAAATAGATTTTCCATCATAGCGAGCTCAACTGAACCGAATTAGGGTACTAAAATACAAAATCAAATCATCCTAGCTTGTTGTACTTTGCACAATTTTTTAAGGGGTACCGACCCAGAAGATGATTTTCCTGAAGGGGAAGAAGAAGGTGATGATGAAAACCCATCGGACAAAGATGATGAGGAAGAAGGAATTGGTCGGCCGCCCTTGACTGATTCTGGCGAGACCCAAGGACGGTCCCCCAGATGTCGAGATGGCGTTCAGCCTCGAAGCGAAACTCTGGTTCGGGCTCCTGTTCATGTCGAGCACCGAACTCGGTGAACCCGATGAAGTATTTCCTCATCGTCTCCCATTCTCCCTCCTTGACGTCGGTAACCCTATGAGGGAAGGGATATTCCAGCCCCGTAGAAGGCTCCGTCTCCTCCTCCTGAACTGGCTCCTTCCCCTGTCGAGTCGACTCGCGACGGTGACGAGACGACTCTCCACCACCATGCACTCTTGTATCGGTTCCCCCTTCTTAAGAAGCCTCGACTGGTTCTCTAGGGGCTGACCCATCCCCTAACTCATCCAAATGGATGACCGTTGTTCGAGGTACTTGTTCCACATCCCTCCTCCGTCTGTGGACGAGGGAGGGAGCGGCCTTATCCTCGGCTGCCTCTGCCTCTATGGGAGGAACGTTCCGGCAAAGACGCTTGGGCGGGCTAGCAGACGGCTCCTCCTGCGGATCAGCCAAAGGAGCCGTAAGCACAGACGTCGCCTCCCCTGTCCCTACAATGAGAGCTGAGGCCCTATCATAATCTTGGTTGGTAAAAGACATGATCGACACCCCGGCGACCCGCATGACCGACCTGTCGAGCAAATCTTCGAATCGCCTAGAGCCATCATACGCCTTAATTTGATCGAGCTCAATCTTCTCGGTAGAAGACAGCTGGCCCATGAGAGCATCTCTCCTTATTTCAGGCCAGTCGGCACAGCCTAACTCTAAGTTGTCCCCTATGATCTAGACATATCTTTCATTCCAATCTTTGTGCGAATCTGAAAGGATGGTGACTAACCTGTTCTTCCCCACCATTTGGAAGTGGTAATGGGGATCGTTCTCGTTCACCTTCACGACCACAAATCGCCCCAGAACTAGCAATGAGGGTTTTATCCCCAGCCAGTGACAGATCACCACAAAACCCACGAGGATGGCGATGATGTTCGGCTTTATTTGCATCAGAGATACCCCTAGCGCCTAAAACACCTGCTTGAGAAAGGGGTGTAGGGGTAACCTTAAGCCACATTTCACATAGAGTGGGTGCCGCTTCGGCCCATGGTCGAAAATGGTCTTTGACATCATCGGAGCCAACAGATCGTATCCCTCAGGGATGTCGAACCTCTTAGGAAGTGTCTTCTTCTGTAGCAAAGTCACTTTGGAACGAACATTCTCCAGGAGGGCTCATCGATTAACGGGTTCGGAAGCCATTAAAGATTGAAGAATTGATCGCCGGAAGAAATGAATGGAGAAGATTTACAGTTCTCTAAAGGGGATTTCAAAAGACAATAGCCGCCACTCTTATGACCTTATTCCTATATATAGACAGCTAACTTTATAGCTGTCAGAATTTGAACCGTCGGGTCCAGCTGTATCCAACGGCCATGATTTGTTTTCGGAGCTTGAAGCACCCTCTGAGATCGAGACATGGTCCACTTACCTCGAATAGCTCGTAATCTATCAAAAAAGTGGACCTGCAGCAGTAAAGCAGATGTGCGGTGACGCCAGCCATGTCGGTTTTGAAAATGACTTTTCAGTTAGCAGTCCAAGCACCTACGTCCGTCCAAAACAATGTTTTATTATATTTCACTCGGATTTGGCCATAGCCGACTCCAAGCGAAAGGGGCCAATTGTTATGGTGTTCCCATTTTTGTCAAAATACAACTCAATGCTAAATAGCTAACAAGTGTACTTTTACATGCTATGTCCCAACCAACTCGACGGCCAGAGACAATTAGGGTCGACAACTCAGCCGACCTGGCGAGAAGACACACCTCAGTGTTGACACACCTCAATGTTGACACGAAAGGCGGTGTATGTCGACACGAAAGGCGGTACTTGTCGCCTCCCTTTCTATTAAAGATAACTCGTCACAAGTCCACTCAACCACTTGCGAGACGCCTTACAAAGTTGACTCAAAAGGCGTTACTTCTCGGCGAAGCTAAAAGACTATTTTCGTCTTGAGCCTCTCCCTCTATGACAACGTGTCAACATTGTAGGCGTCAAAATTACCTATAGGGTATCACACATAGCTCAAGTTGAAATTAAGAAAGGCGATAAACGTCATCATCTGAGTTACAGAGAATCATCCGATGCTAAAGATCAACTAAGGAGCCAAATCAACAATAGGAATCACAATCCGACGACCCCTACAAATCGAGTAAAGGTCGACATCTTAATCAACCAGATGAGACGACACTTCCTGTGTCGACTTGAAAAGTAGCCGACGTCTTGATCAGACGATATGACACCTCTTGTGTCGACTCGAAAGGCAGTCGACGTCTTGATCAGACAAGGAGACCCCTCCATGTCAACTCGAAAGGCGGTGATAGCCGACTCGAAGTCTGAGATGAAATATGAGATGAGATCCCCTTCATGTCGACTCGAGAGGCGGTGATAGCCAACTCAAAGTTCGAGACGAAATTCGAGATGAGGTCCCCTTCGTGTCGACTCGAGAGGCGATGATAGCCGACTCAAAGTCCGAGACAAGACCCAGGATGAGACCCCTCCATGTCTACTCGAAAGGCGGTGATAGCCGACTCGAAGTCTGAGACATAGTCCGAGATGAGACCCCTCCATGTCGACTCGAAAGGAGGTGATAGACGACTCTAAGTCCAAGACGAAGTCCGTGACTAGACCCCTCCATGTCGACTCGAAAGGCGGTGATAGCCGACTTGAAGTCCGAGATGAGACCCGAGACGAGACCCCTCCATGTAGACTCAAAAGACAGTGATAGCCGACTCAAAGTCTAAGATGAAGTCTGAGAAGAGACCCCTCCATGTCAACTCGAGAGGCGGTGATAGCCGACTCGAAGTTCGAGACGAAATCCAAGACGAGATCCTCTTCGTGTCGACTCAAAAGGTGGTGATAGCCGACTCAAAGTCCGAGACGAGATTTGAGATGAGATCCTCTTCGTGTTGACTCGAAAGGCGGTGATAGTCGACTCGAAGTCTGAGATGAGACCTGAGACAAGACCCCTCCATGTTGACTCAAAAGGCGTTGGTAGCCGACTCAAAGTCCGAGACGAGATCCCTTCTTGTCGACTCGAAAGGCGGTATCAATCGACACACCTTGAGTCAACTCAAAAGTTTCCCATCTCATTCGACGACTCCCACTAAGCTAAAGTAAAGTTTCAATGCTCTTTGCGACACTCCGACGAAAGAGATTACAAGTCAATGAATCTCTTCAACACAAAAATGCATTACACAAAGTTCGAGACACAGAACATGTCTCAGAAGCTATGAGGAAACTCATAGTTTCCGAGACAGTGTTCACTGTCTCGGAAGCTATGAGACAACTCATAGTCTCTGAGACAGTGACGACTTTCTCGGAAACTAGAGCGAGCTTAGCGGTGATTTTCTCAAGTTTTGTGTGGTCCACGTGGCTTCATAACTGCTAGGGATCATCCAAAAATGTGGGGGAGCCGTTACAAGCGAAAATCTTGCCCATAACTACAAAAATAATGGCATTTAAACATGGTGGGAGCGGTTACAAAACGGATAGCATCGAGCCCTATTTCCGAGACAGTGGCGACTATCTCGGAAATAGGGGTTTGTTGAGGTGGTTTCTTTTCGACTTCAAACTTCTGTCTTTGTTCCTAAAACTAAACATCGACCTTAAGCCTTCTTCACGATTCAACTTGGATCTGTGATTCGGTCATCCACGGGCTAATGCACCCATGACACAGGCAAATATCTCATGCAAGCAGGTAACGATAAACGTTCCTGCGTGTGTTTCTAGGGAGCATTTGTAATCTTATTTTGTTGTAAAGATTAGTTTTACAAAGCATAAAGGCTCACTCTTTTATATTCATTGTAATTGATAGATAGTTATAATGAATTCTACAATAAAATTTATTCCCGACGTAAACACACTAGCGACCACAGTGGGAGCCAACGGTCTCGCTACCGAGATCGTCGTGTCACAACCAATCAAAATCCTGGTTGAATCCACGGTCGAGTATGAATTCGACCAAGCAAAGTTTGAGGAGTATCTGCCATCCTCATCCTCAAGATCTTCCTCGCCTCGCTAATGCAGGAAGATTTCATCTTCAAAGAAGGTTTTCTAATCTTCAACTCTAATGAAGGCTACGGGTGAAGACTCTCACCCAATTATTGTTGAGGCTTCCCCTCACAACTCCTCTAACTCTAATGAAGGCTACGGGTGAAGACTCTCACCCAATTATTGTTGAGGCTTCCCCTCACAACTCCTCTTCAGCAATCAACAAGGTCGGGACCTCTGCTCACAATGACTCCTCTCCAGTTAAGGAGTCATTGAATCAAAGCTCACCGGCACTAACGGAGAGGGCTCGTCAGAGACAACGTCAGCACCACACTCATCAAATGGTTAAGGCCTTGGAACAAGTTGACGGGGTTCGCTACCACACGGATCTAGAGTTGAGTAAACAATGAGTGATCCAGTTGCCTCAACGATAAACCACTCATATTTTTGCTAAGTTAACGACGGAGAAATGAGTTCTCGTCAAAAGAGCCCGTTCGACCCTCAAAGAGCGCATTCAAAAGCGTCATGTAAACGCCGCTCGTGCTCATGCCCTCTTGCAACAAACGCAAGAAGGGAAGAAGGAAATGGTATCTAAAGAATCACAGAGAACTCATAAAGATCTCAAAATCTAAACTTGCGCGAAAATCAGAATAGAGGAATACCTCCTTCAACCAAGACACTTGAAAGTGTCTCGGCCAAAGGGGCCAAGATACTAGCAAATGTCTCGGCAAAGGTAGCCATATCCGAGACACACGCAAGTGTCTAGGACAAAGGCCATCTCCCGAGGACTCTCCTTCGACTCCGTCGACGTCCGCTCCTCGTTCGTCTGCTACAACCACATTTGCTACTCCACCAATGAAACCTTGGGTCAGTCCTGACCTGTCAAAGTTCAAAATCACAATGGCAGATCGCCTTGGTCTTTTGCACGAGGATCATGGCAAATCTCCAGTCAAAGAACGCTTAGGTCCAGTGAATAAATCCCAAGTAAATTTGCAGGCTGGGGGTCGTACGCATCCTCCCACCAAGTTAAAGCAATCCCAGGAGGGGAAAATTCCAATTTTCACACGCTTGGGAGTACGTATCAGAACTCAGGAGCCCGTTAAGACTCCATACCCGCAATGGGGTAGTTCTAAACGTGCGACTCCTGATGTAACCTTAGATCATTCAAAAGAAATGATAAGTCATCTTGAGAATGTCAACAAGACCCAACCACACCAACAATCGATAGGTTGCTCCGGTCATTATACCGATGAAGTTGTACTATCAGGCTGGAGGTAAGAATAAATCTAGGAAGAGGACTGTTCGAGAAACAAGTCCTCATTGCTCATGTGAAAGACTTATCAGAGTAGTACTATTTGAATGTAGTTATTTCAAAGGTACTCCACCAAGGGTTTTTGTATTTCAGAGACTTTCCACTAAAACGTCAAAGCCTAAGCCGAGGCGTTTCCACAAGAGAAGATCTGCCGTTCAAGATGATGAGCTTCCAGAAGTCACCATTAATATGACAGATAGAGGAAAGTGATATTCAACCAACTCTGACCCTGACTTTTCTCTAGGGGGAAGAGTCAATCAGAGATTATCTTAAAGGATGTCACAGCTACAGCTAAGGGCAACTCAACGCAGAGACTACAAGAGGATGCATGAAGGAATGTCCTCGGATGATGAGCTTTCAGACACTAACTCTACAATTGCTTCCGACGATACAATGTCCAGCGTAGGACAGGCTAGAGAGGCATTCAACATCACACCTGATCAATTAGCTCAAATGCTGCAAGAAGCTCTGGCTAAGCATCGAGAAGAAATCGGAGCTGAAATGAGAATAGATATGGAGTTGATTATACAACAGATATGAGAATTGCAGACTCAACAATCTCATCAACAACTTGAGCCTAGTCAACGGGTTGAGTCTAGCCGGCGCAATACCATGCCTGTTCAAACAAATATGGTTGATAGCGACCCAGAGGTGGATGAACACATCTTTTACAACACACCTCCCAACAGTAATAATGCTGGGGGTGGTCCAGTTGAACCACCTCAACATCCCCTGAAGAAAAGTATAGGTGAGGAAGACGGGTATTCCATGCCCATATCCGAGGGACTGTGAGTCGATTCCATATCTGCCAAAATTGAGTCTGATTAACTTCACTCCATTTGACGGGAAAGATTCACCCACTCAACACTTGATTTATTTTAAGTCTCATTTGGGTATGATCTCTGAAAATGAAGCTTTAATGGTCTGGTCATTCATTAGCACCCTTCGCGGGGCCGCTTTCGATTGTTACCGACGTCTCAAGCCTAGAAGCGTTAATAGTTGGGATGATATGGAAAGTTTATTCCTCACCAATTTCTTTGACGATGACACCGAAGTATCAATTGAAACCTTGTTGGATGAGAAACAAAAAGATGGAGAGTCAGTTGATAACTTCGTCAAACGTTTCCAAAATTAAGCAATGAACTGTCGAGACCCAGTCACGGAGGAATTCATTCTCAGAACGTGTCACAATAATCTCTCTTTGGATGTTTTAGAAGCCATGGGGTCGTGCCTTCCAAGTCCTGGAAAGAATTGAAGATGCATGGTGAACAGGCCGAATGCTTTCTTAAGAGGAAGAAGCTTGAAAGGGGTCAGTCGGTAGTCATTCCTCAGAAGCAGAGTTTTAATCCTCGAGGTAGAGGAAAGGCTCCCACAACTGCTATTGATGCTCACCAAACATCACAATGACATCCGCAACAGCAGTCAATGCAGCAGTCATCATTTCAATTGCACCATCAAGCACAACAATCTCCAAGGCAACCAAAGACTACGGAACCTAGATTTCCGAAGGAATATTCCTTCAAAGAGGATGAAGTACCACTTATCTTTAAGTATCTCTTCGATAACAACAAGATCAAGCTGCCACCAATCACGAATGAAGAGGAAGCTAAGAAAACCTTGGATCTGAAGTATTGTGCTTATCATAGAAGAGTCCACCATCCTATGAAGGCTTGTTATGTTCTCAAATATCGAATTCAAGCCTTGATTGATGCTGGTATCATAACTGCGAAGCCCAAGGAAAAGAAAGTAGGTGCGAATGCAGTGTCCATTAGTTTCGGCTCCGTCCCTCTATCGTGGTTCCAACCAGAGCCTATGTCGAAGGTAGAGATGAAGGTAGTGAACGACGACCCTCATGGACAGTGTTAGAAGTGACTCGTACCACACATCGCACCTAATGGCGAAGTTCTTTGGGTCCATCCAGATTTTCTTGGAGATGAACAATGAGCGGGATCCTCTTCCAAGAAAAAGCCCAAAAGCAAGGGTAAATCTTGTTGTCCTGCAATAGCAATCCCTGAGAAAAATGATGAAAGTGTTCCTACTTTTCCACTTTCTGAAAAGGAGCATGAAGTCTTTGCCACTAGGAGTGGGAATGAATATCGGTACAAGTATCCTGAAACTTCTGATCTGAATGCCAAAATGTTGGCTGAACTGGGGGTGGTTACAACTCCACCTACACTTGCTGAGAAACCCCAGCAATAGCTAATTCCTAAACAAAAGGAGAAAGAACCTCAGCACAAAGAGGTTCAAGTTCCAAAGCAGTCTCGTTTCAATCAACCGATTGGAAGAGATAAACCGAAAAGTTCGAATACTCCATATCGCTTCGATGTTATGGCTCAGTTGGCCAACATCCCAGCGATGATCACTTTATATGAGTTGATATCATATCGCTTCGATGTTATGGCTCAGTTGGCCAACATCCCAGCGATGATCACTTTATATGAGTTGATATGCCTCTCAAAAGATACCGGGGAAGCTTTACAAGAAGCCTTAGCTGATTCTGATGTATTTCTTACTCAGATTAAGCCAACCTCTGAGGAGCCGGAGTCATCAGTTCAACACTGCAACCTCGCGGCCACACAATTCCCTTGCATTACTTTTACCAAGGAGGATATGCAAGTGAGGAATTCAAAACATAACATGCCTTTGTATTTCACCGGATACATTGGCTCCACCGTTGTCAACCGGATCCAAGTCGATCCGGGTTCTGCTGTTAGCATCATGTCACTCCGATTGATGTATCATCTCGGAATCCCCACCAACAAATTGGCTTTCACGGGCACTATAATCTATGGATTCAATACAAGTGGATCCACACCATTGGGTAAAATCCGAGTGAAGTGCTAGCTTGGAGATTTGAAGTTCGAAGTCATATGTTACGTGATAAATGCAGAGACTTCTTACAACTTGCTATTGGGTCGACCTTGGATCCATAACAACGTTATAGTTCCTTCCACCCTCCATTAATATCTAAAATATGTTGACACTAATAATAAGGTCAAGACGGTGTTCACAGATAAGCAAATTGGATTTCATGGGCATTGCAATCTGTGGATTCAATACCAGTGGATCCACACTATTGGGTAAAATCTGAGTGAAGTGCCAGCTTGGAGATTTGAAGTCCGAAGTCACATGTTACGTGATCAATGCAGAGACTTCTTACAACTTGCTATTAGGTCGACCTTGGATCCATAACAACGTTATAGTTCCTTCCACCCTCCATCAGTGTCTGAAATATGTTAGCAGTAATAATGAGGTCAAGACGGTGGTCGTAGATAAGCAACTGTTTAAGCGGTTAGAAAATTACTTTACTGATTCTCTTCTTTACGGTACTGAATCTGATACTGAACCATCGACCCAAGGTACGGACAGCGGAGAAGAAGCTGATACTAAAATTGGCCTCGATTATGACAAAGGTCTTGTATTTAATGACATTGAACCTCTTGTAATCGATCTTAACGGTGGCGAATCGTCAGATGAAAGATATAACTAGCAACTTGCTGATCATACAATAAATGACGATTTAGAGTACTCACTTTGTCTTAATGACGTAATGCAAGAACTGTATGATAACCCTGACATACACATGCCGCTTCGGTCATCTTGTGTGACAAAGAAGCGCGTCCAAGACTCCTTCGAAACGACCCTTGTCCTACCTGCAAAGGCAGGGGGTGAAAAAGAAATAGTCTTTGATAAAGGGGAGTCATTCCCACCCTTCGATCTTTTCTTGGAAATCAATACCGATGATGAAGGACCTGAACGATATTTCTTCAGATACAGCTCACAAGCACGTGACTATATCAAGAAGCAAGGATACAACCTCACGCTCGGTGAAGGTCTTCGTTTTGGTCAAGGTATCCGGGTTCCACCCCATCCTGCCTATGTACCAAGAGGGAAGCCTGACAATTATTACAAACATAAAAAGCTCTAGGTTATGTTTCTTCATCTAACGACGAATGTTGTTGGCAAGTCATCAACCAGTCATCCAATCCGAGTAGAGACGGATATTCGTCAGATTCTACAGATTGGGATTCCGACGTCAGCCTTGGAGAAATGTTCAGAGGCCTAATGTCGAACATAGCTTGTTGAATATCATATCTCCATGATAGTATTTTGATGATAACAATTTATACAATGTGTTATACAAATGCACTAACTTTTATATGCAGATTTCAATATCAAAATATGAACAAGTGCAAGTTGATTTCAAGGCATTATGAAGTGAAGAAGATGAAGAATATATGAGATAATGTATTTTACATTTTCTTTACTTAGAATTATTGTACAAGCCTTGATCACTCACACACACACACATAAATATTAGAACACACTAACACAGGCTTAGTGTGTTGGTTAACTATAGAAATCCCCTATGTTAACCATTAGAGTTATAGTTAAAACTTGAGTATAAAAACATTTTAGTTTATATTTTTTACTCTTAGTAGTCGACTAATTAGAATAGTAGTCGACTACTCATGTATATGACTTAAATATAAGATTCTGTCAACTTACAATATAGTCGACTAATTTGGATAATAGTCGACTACTCAAGTGTTTGACAGAAATATAAGTTTCTGTTACTTTACAGTATAGTCGACTAATTGACATTATAGTCGACTACTGAAGGCAAAATTCATTTTCTAAGTTTTTGTCAAATTACACTATAGTCGACTAATGAACTTTATAGTCGACTATTGAGAAATTTTCTGAATACACAGAGTCTGTTTAAACTCAGTGTAGTCGACTAATCTGTATTGTAGTCGACTACAGATACAGTTTTTCCAGAATTTAAAGTTTGAATTTATGATTGTTTATAGCCGTTTTTAAACATTTTTAAAGTTTAAAAAATTGTCTTTTCAAGGGCTATAAATAGGTTATTTGTTCAAAAAATGCAAAGACTTACATACCCATAAGCTTTGATCTTTGTGCATTTTTTCAAGTGAAAAATATTCAGATTTTGAGAAAAAGAAAAGTTTCTGAAATTACCTTTGAACATCATTCAAATACTTATTGTTTAGGTAATTTACAAAAGTTAGAATCATTCCTAAGCCACTACTACACTACACAACAAATCAAGGCTTATAGGAATTCAAATTGTTGCTTCAAAAGTTCTCTCGAGTTGTGAGAGGTGTTAATCTCTTGGTTTAGAGATTGGTGTGCAAATTGACAAGGTGTTTGTCAATTGGTGTTGCAATTTGTAGGGACTTACAAATTGGTCAGGTTTGCTTTTGATTTTGTAAGTTTATTCAAAATCATAGTGGAAACTCTCAAGCGGGATTTGCTTTGGGACTGGATGTACACCGGATTGGTGGAACCAGTATAAAACTTTGTGTTTGTGATTGTGAATTTCTGAGATTGCCATTTTTCTTTGCAATTTATAATCTACTTTGCATAATTTTTTAAAGAACACTATTTACCCCCCCACCTCTAGTGTTCTAGTGTATCTATTTCAGATCCTACATTTGGTATCAGAGCAAGGTGAAAGATGGCATCGACAAATACTTCACAATTCAAAGAAGGTCACTCAACAAATGGTCCACCGATGTTCGATGGATTGAACTACAACTATTGGAAGTGCCGAATGAAGATTTACCTTCAATCAATTGGCTACGAACTTTGGAATGTTGTGGAAATGAAATATGAGAAGCCAACAACTCCATTTACAGAATGGACTACTTCCCAAAGAAATAATGCAAATTTGGATTCAAAAGCAATGAATGTATTATTTTGTGCACTTGATAAGAATAAATTCAATAGGGTGTCAACGGCCACATCTGCATACGACATTTGGCATACACTTAAGGTAACTCATGAAGGTACAAATAAAGTTAAAGAATCTAAAATTTTTGTTCTTGTGCATAAATTTGAATTGTTCAAGATGAAGGAAAACGAGACTATTGGAGAAATATTCACAAGATTCACTGACATTACAAATTCTCTCATTGGTCTTGGAAAAATATATACACAAGTGGAGATGATAAGAAAAATACTTCGATCACTTACTCCACAATAGGAAAAGAAAGTTACCGCAATCGAAGAAGCCAATGATTTGTCAACTCTTACGGTTGAAAATCTTATCAGAAATCTTATGACATATGAAGTTCAAATTGAAGATAGAAAGAATGATGAAGAAACAAAGAACAAGAAAGTTCTTGCATTCAATACTATTTTCGATAAAGAAGATTCAGATTATGATGGTGAAGAAATGGGCATGTTTGCATGAAAATTTCGGAAATTTACAAAACGAGGTAATTTTAAATCTAAGAGGTCAATTTCAAATAACCCTCTTTGTTTTAAGTGTAATAAACCAGGTCATATGAAGAAAGATTGTCCAATGTTGAAGAATAAGCAAAAATCAAGTTATTTTAATAACTTCAACAACATTCAAAATGACAAAAAAGGAAAGCAATGGCAATCACTTGGGATGATAGTGATGAGTCATCTTCAGATGAAGAAATTGAAGAAAAGGAAAGTGCTCACATGTGTTTTATGGCACAAGATGAAGTAAGTGATAACGAAGAACTTTTAGATGCTTTCAATGAATTATATGAAACTTTTGTGAGATTAAAGACTTCACATAATTTTCTTAAAGGTAAAAATAAAAGATTACTTGAAGAAATTTCAGATTTAAATTCCTCTACTTTTTTTAATTCTCAAGTAATTGAATTGAAAGAAGAAAATTATTCTTTGCTTAAAGAAAATGAATGTTTATCTAATGAGAATATTTATTTAAAATCAGAATGTAATGATTTAAAAATTCGCATTAATAGTTTAGATAAAGATATTTCTTCTTTTAAATCAAAATATGATCATATATGTTTGAATGTAAGCAAATTCAATAAAGGTAAAGAAAATCTTAATAATATACTTTCTTTTCAAAGAGAATCACAAAAGACAAAAGGATTAGGTTTTCAAATTAATAAAAATAAATCAAAGAAAACAATTTTTGTAAAACCTTCTTGTGATCTGTATGAATATAGAAATGAAAATTTGTGCAAAAAGAAATCAAAATTCTTTTCTATTTGAGTTCCAAAAGAATTAACTTCTTTACATAAGAATTTTTATATTTCTGATTTTATTAAAAATATTTGTTTATCAACTAACTATTTAGGCAAATCAAACTCTTCATGGGTTTGGTTTCCTAAAGGCTAATTTAAAGGACTCAATATAGTATGGGTACCAAAACTGTAAATGTTCATTATTTCAGGTACCCAAGAAAGATAGGTGGATTTTGGATAGTGGTTGCTCCTAACATATGACTGGAAACATACAATTGATGTCATCTTTTCAAAACAAGGATGGTGGTACCGTTACTTTTGGAGATAACAACAAAGAAAAAGTCATCGGTATTGGATCTGTCGGTAATCCAAACAAACATATCATTGATAATGTTATGTTCTATTAGTTGATGGTCTTAAACATAATTTACTAAGTATTAGTCAACTTTGTGATAAAGGTTATAAAATTGTTTTTGAAAAAGAATCATGCTTAATTTATGATATTGATTTAATAACTATTATTTTTAAAGGTCATAGAAAGAATAACATATATGTTTTATCTATGAAAAATATTTCAAATGAACATTGTCTTATTGCATCATCTAATGATTCTATTTTATGGCATAAACGTTTTGGACATGTTAACTTTAAACACATTTCTAATATTTCTAAAAATGATTCAGTAAATGGTTTACCTAAGATGTCTTTTAAAAACAATTTTTGTGATGCATGTCAACAAGAAAAAATGCACAAATCTTCTTTCAAATCTAAAAATATAATATCTACAAGTAGACCATTAGAATTAATTCACATAGATCTTTTCGGTCCTTCTAGAATAGCATCTTTAAATAGAAGTAGATATGCATTTGTTCTTGTTGATGATTTTTCTAGATTTACATGGGTAATTTTTCTTAAACATAAAAATGATGCTTTTAATGAGTTTTCTATATTTTGCAAAAGAATTCAAAATTAAAAATCTACTTCTATTATCTCTATACGTAGTGATCATGGAGGAAAATTTAAAAATGAATTATTTGCAAATTTTTGTGATAAACATGGTATATCACATACTTTTTTTTCCTCGTGCTGCTCTCCACAAAATAGAGTTGTAGAAAGGAAAAATAGAACTTTACAAGAATGTGCTAGAACCATGTTGTGTGATAGTAATTTACCTAAATATTTTTGGGCAGAAGCTGTATCAACAGCTTGTTATGTATTAAATAGAGTTTTATTAAGACCTATTTTAAAGAAAACCTCTTATGAATTATTTTATAACAAAATTCCTAAAGTATCTTACTTTAAAGTTTTTGGTTGTAAATGTTTTATCTTAAACACAAAGGATAACTTAGATAAATTTGATTCTAAATCTGATGAAGGAATTTTTATTGGATATTCTAATCATAGTAAAGCATATAGAATATATAATAAAAGAACATTAGTTATTGAAGAATCTTTACATGTCTCATTTGATGAAAATTTTTCTAAACCACTTATTATTTTAAATAATAATGATGATATAATTGATACTATTCATGATACTCCAATGTTAGATATTACAAATATTATTTTAAATAATAATGATGATATAATTGATACTATTCATGATACTCCAATGTTAGATATTACAAAAGATGATAATTTAGATACTCCAATGTTAGATATTACAAAAGATGATAATTTACAAAATGATTTACCTAAAGATTTTGTAGAAGATAAAAATCATCCACATGATTTAATTATTGGAAATATTTCTGATAAAGTAAATACTAGATCTCATTTTAATTTGATTGCTCATACTGCTTTTATTTTAACTATTGAACCTAAAAATATAAAAGAAGCATTACTTGATGATTTTTGGATAATTACAATGCAAGATGAACTAAATCAATTTACTAGAAACAGTGTTTGGGATCTTACACCAAGACCTCAAAATAAATCTATTATTTGAACAAAATGGATTTTTAGAAACAAATTAGATGAATATGGTCAAGTTGTTAGAAACAAAGCTAGATTAGTTGCTCAAGGTTATAATCAAGAAGAAGGAATTGATTATGATGAAACTTATGCACATGTTGCTCGTTTAGAATTAATTAGAATTTTACTTGCATTTTCATGCTTTATGAATTTTAAATTATTTCAAATGGATGTTAAAAATGTTTTTCTAAATGGTTTTATAAAAGAAGAAGTTTTTGTATAACAACCTCCAGGTTTTGAACATGAAAGTTTTCCAAATCATGTTTTTAAACTTAAGAAAGCTTTATATGGTCTTAAACAAGCACCTCGTGCTTGGTATGATAGATTAAAGAAGTTTCTTTTAACTTCAGGTTTTGAAATTGGAAAAGTTGATTCAACATTATTTATTAAGAAAATAAATAAAGATATTTTACTAATTCAAATATATGTAGATGATATTATTTTTGGTTCTATTAACAACAATCTTTGTTAAGAGTTTGATAAGACTATGCAGGATGAATTTGAAATGAGTCACATGGGTGAACTAAATTTTTTCCTTGGACTACAAATTAAACAATTGAAAGAAGGAATATTTATCAATCAAAGCAAGTATGCAAAAGATTTACTCAAACGTTTCGGAATGGAAAATACAACAAGCAAACCAACACCAATGAGTACTACTACATCACTTGACAAAGATGAAAATTGTAAGAATGTTGATCAAAAGCTTTATCGAGGTATGATTGGATTACTTCTTTACATTACTGCAAGTAGACCTGATATTATGTTTAGTGTATGTTTATGTGCTAGATTTCAATCTAATCCTAAGAATCACATCTTAAAGCAGTGAAAAGAATTTTTAGATATATTAAAGATACTACAAATTATGGTTTGTTTTATCCAAAACATAGCTCATTTAATTTAATTTCATATAGTGATGCTGATTTTGCCGGATGTAAATCCAATAGAAAAAATACAAGTGGAACATGTCATTTCTTAGGACATTCACTTGTATCTTGGTTTAGTAAAAAACAAAATTCAGTATCATTATCAACAATTGAAGCTGAATATATTGTGCAAGTCTTGCATGTGCTCAAATTTTATGGATGAAACAAATATTATCTGATTATGACATAAATTGTCCCATATCATCCATAATGTATGACAATTCTAGTGCAATTAATTTATCTAAAAATCCTATTCAACATTCACGTACAAAACACATTGATATTAGACATCATTTCTAAGGTGATCATGTGCATAAAGGTGACATTTTATTAGAATTTATACCTACGGATAAACAAATAGCATATATATTAAAAAAACCCTTAAAAGAAGAAATTTATGTTAAATTAAGAAGGGAATTAGGTATATGTTCAATTGAAGATTTAAATTAAAATTTTAAAACAAACACATATGCATACATACCCTTAATAGTCGACTAATTTAACCTATAGTCGACTACATGCACAAGTATTACATATAAGTTTTTCTATGAATTACAGTGTAGTCGACTAATTTCATCTATAGTCGACTACTCTAAGTTAAAATCTGAAAATCAACTCTCTGTCGATTACAGTGTAGTCGACTAATTTCATCTATAGTCGACTACTCTGAGTCAAAAACTAAAAATTAACTTTCTGTCGATTACAGTGTAGTCGACTACTTTTCTTATTAGTCGACTACTAATACCGAATTCACAGTTTTACAGTTTTAAAGCTTATTGGATTTTTTTTTGAATCAAACCCAAAACCCAAAATCCAATACCCGTTTTATTTAAGTAAAATTTATCTCAACCATAGATTTTTAACTCTATCAATCCTAGCCACATATCTAAGATAAAATCTTCACCATACATTTATTTTACAGTAAAATATGGACCATACAATGTAATTCTTTTAAAAAGAAAAAATAAAAACCTAAAAACTACCCACTAACTCCCAAAACCGAGTCTTCTTCTTCCTCTCTTCAGAACCCACCGATTCCAAGTTAGGGCATCTTCTTTCTTCTCAAAATTTTCATCAAGTTCATCATTTTCTGCAGTCTTTCAAGTTCAGTAGTCGACTACACCAAGTACAAGTTGACTAATCTAGAGTTTCAACAGTTTGTGGTAAAATTCTCAACTTGATCTTTGAATCTTCTGTTATTTCTCTGTTTCATCATGTCTAGAGCTAAGAAAGCTAAGCAAATCCATACTACTGTTAATGATGAAATCATCATTTACTTAAAAAGTCCTGATTTATTAGAAGAATTTAACAAAATATTAACTTTTGAAGTTCTTCCAGGACGATTTGTGAAATTTGATGATTTTATTCCCTGGAACTTTGGATCATATTTTGATAATGTGAGATTGCTTGAATTATTCTCTGCTGAAAATAGAAAACCCACATATCTTTTTCTTGTGCAATTGTTCTATACTAATATAGAATGTGTGGGAGCTATTGGTGGTTCTGAAAAACTTAAAACTCTTGTTAAAGGAATAGAAATTGACTTAACTACAAAGTCAATTGGAAATTTTTTTAATATTCCTTATCAAGGAGTCTCTCTTAGGTCAGTTAGGATGAATGATTCAGATCTTTTATCTAATCATATTTTTCTTCCTGGATATGGTAAACCTTTAAATAATTCAAACAAACTTCGTCCAATTCCTAGGTTCATTGTACGAATCTTAGCGTATAACTTGTTTCCAAAAACTGTGAGTTTTCATTTTATTTCCCTAGATTTAGGAAAAGCTCTATATGCTATAATGGAAAATATCCAAGTAAATTGGGCTGAAGTTTACTTTGACAATCTCCTGACAATACCAAGAGGATTTCTTCCTTATTGTGCCTTTTTAACAAAAATCTTTGACAAATTTCATGTGGATCTTAAATCTAAAAATTCTGTTGTCCGTTCCATTGAATTCTTTGATTCCAATGCCCTAACTAGGATGATGTTAACAAATTTTGAAATTCAATAACAAAATCCTCAAGATGAACCTCATCCTCATCAAGAAGAAATTCCACAAGATATTCCACAATCTTTAACTCAAGCAGGAGCTTCTTTTAGTCAACCACCACCATCATTTCCTACAGAACCTTCATGTTTTTTAGACGTGCAATACAACACACTAAGTGCACGTATTCTTGAACTTGAAACTGGTCAAAGAGCTCTATATTCTCAAAATTCCTATATCATTTACAATCAAGAAGAGCTAATCAAGAAGTTTGATGACTTGAACACAAAGCTTAGTGCATACTTTCAAGGACAACAACCTCCTCCAGCACCTTAGAAGTTTATGCATAAATCATATTAGCTTTGAATGTTTTAATGTTGAATTTCAAAACAATTATGTTATTTTGTTAGTTATCTATGTTTAAGTATCAAAAACTATGTAGTTGTGAGTTGTTATTAAGACATATGTAATATGTTATGTTGCTACAATGTCAAGTATGTTGATTGTGTGTTTACTTTACTGTGATGTTGTTTGGGTAGTTAATATATGTGATATATATTTTAAACAGATCATGGTGATGAACATTGTGGAACTTTTGGTCTTTATGGCAAGTCTTTGCCTACCTATTTGGATGGGTGAAGTTATGGACTATGTTCATAATCTGGATGATTTGTTTGAAGTTTTAGCTCATGTTGAAGAAATAATGTCATGTTTAGCATAAATGTTTATCTCTTTTTGTTGATAACAAAGGGGGAGAAATAGTTATCTATATTAGAATTATGTATTGTTATGTATTGTTATAGACTCTAATTTGCATATATGCAGGGAGAGTAAGTATGGTTATTTCATAATGTTTAAACTTTGTTATAAAATACATACTTATGCATAAATTATTTGTTATCATCAAAAATGGGGAGAATGTTGAATATCATATCTCCATGATAGTATTTTGATGATAACAATTTATACAATGTGTGTTATACAAATGCATTAACTTTTATATGTAGATTTCAATATCAAAATATGAACAAGTGCAAGTTAATTTCAAGGCATTATGAAGTGAAGAAGATGAAGAACATATGAGATAATGTATTTTATATTTTCTTTACTTAGAATTATTGTATAAGCCTTGATCACTCATACACACACACATAAATATTAGAACACACTAACACAGGCTTAGTGTATTGGTTAACTATAGAAATCCCCTATGTTAACCATTAGAGTTATAGTTAAAACTTGAGTATAAAAATATTTTAGTTCATATTTTTTACTCTTAGTAGTTGACTAATTAGAATAGTAGTCGACTACTCATGTATATGACTTAAATATAAGATTCTGTCAACTTACAGTATAGTCGACTAATTTGGATAATAGTCGACTACTCAAGTGTTTGATAGAAACATAAGTTTCTGTTATTTTACAGTATAATCGACTAATTGACATTACAGTCGACTACTGAAGGCAAAATTCATTTTCCAAGTTTTTGTCAAATTACACTATAGTCGACTAATAAACTTTATAGTCGACTACTGAGAAATTTTTTGAATACACAGAGTCTGTTTAAACTTAGTGTAGTCAACTAATCTGTATTGTAGTCGACTACAGATACAGTTTTTCCATAATTCAAAGTTTGAATTTATGACTGTTTATAGCCGTTTTTAAACGTTTTTAAAGTTTAAAAAACTATCTTTTCAATGGCTATAAATAGGTTATTTGTTCAAAAAAAATGCAGAGACTTACATACCCATAAGCTTTGATCTTTGTGTATTTTTTCAAGTGAAAAATATTCAGATTGGTGTGCAAATTGGTAAGGTGTTTGTCAATTGGTGTTGCAATTTACAGGGACTTGCAAATTGGTCAGGTTTACTTTTTATTTTGTAAGTTTATTCAAAATCATAGTGAAAACTCTCAAGCGGGATTTGCTTGGGGACTGGATGTACACCGGATTGGTGGAACCAGTATAAAACTTTGTGTTTGTGATTGTGAATTTCTAAGATTGCCATTTTTCTTTGCAATTTATAATCTACTTTGCATAATTTTTTAAAGAACACTATTCACCCCCCTCTAGTGTTCTAGTGTATCTATTTCAGATCCTACATAGCTATGGTTGATCCTGCCACAACGAAGGAAGATGATAAAATACCAACTTGGGAAGACCCTTGGATCCATCACTTGAATATGTAATACGGTGATCGATTTGTACAAAGATGATAATCATATTTTTATTATAATTTTATACTCTCATTATCTATTTTATATGAATAAATATACCACTAATAATTATTTTTATCTTTAAATGTAGGTTAATGAAGAATAAATCCCAAAAATCTCATCTCTCAACAAAGACCCTTGAGTAAATGAAGAAATGAAGCAAAAGAGAAATCATGAAGCCCATTAGAAAATCCAATTGCCAATTTATCCAAAAGCCCAAAGCTAAAAAGAAGAAGAAATGGCAAAGCCCAAAAGCCTAAGTCCAAGAACAAGAGAAAAGCTCGGACAGCAACAGGAGAGAACTAGGCATCGATACCAGCATCAATACTCGTATCGATGCTAATGGCATCGATACCCTTATCGATGCTGGCATCGATACCCTTATCGATGCTGGTATCGATACCGTCGTATAGTCAGTTACGAATTAATGGCTAAAATTTGCTTGTTTTGGATAAGATTTTAATCCAAGGGCTCACATTCATTGATGTTTACTATAAATAGGGGTAGAGAGTGAGGGGTTAGAGGTCTGAAAAATTTTGTAACTCTATTTGGAGAGGATGGTTACTCTTAATTGAGAAGACCTTCCAAATTTGTAGCTTTTGTTACAATTAATAAAAAAATTTTCTCTACTTCAAATCTTCTTCTCTTTGTTGGATGATGATGATGGAGATAAAGAAAAGTTTAAAGGTTTACATTTTTTTTATTTTTCTCTTTTATTTCTTTTTAGTAATTTCTTTATTATTGCTTATTAGTTAGATTCACATTCATTTTTATTTTTCTCTTTTATTTCTTTTTAGTAATTTCTTTATTATTGCTTATTAGTTAGATTCACATTCATACTTGTAGTGTAGATTTATTTTCTTTTAGTAATTTCTTTATTATTGCTTATTAGTTAGATTCACATTCATACTTGTAGTGTAGATTTATTTTCTTGTATTTTTATTTCTTTTAGCACTTTAATTTGTAGGGTAGATTTATTTTCTTACATTTAATTTTTACAATTTATTTTGTAGTTAATTCTTTGTAGTTAGATTTATTTCTTATTCCTAGTTTAGATTTTTCTTTTCTTTTTTTTTTTAATTAGTTCTTTTTCTTCTTGCTTTTATTTCTTAAGATGTGAAATTAATTCTTATAGGAATCTTAGAATTGTATGAAACTAGTCTAATTTTCTTTATATTGTATGAATTATTCTCTTTCACTTAAAATATTCATGTTCAGGATAATCAACTAGAAAACTAATTGGTAGAAGAAAAATTTGATAATCTATGCTTATCTTAAATGGTTTGATAGGTTATGCTTATGAATTCTAGAATTACTATCTTGTTGTAAATCTTATCATGAATCTAATTTTGCTTAGATGATAATTTGATAGGTTATACTTTCCTTAAATGGTTTGATAGTCTATACTTAATAAATCTAAATTGAAATATGACAAAAAGAGAATAGTTTGTATTTAATAATTGAGATTAGCTAGTAGATTCAATTCTAGATTTCTCATATCTTTAATTGAACCCTCCATCTTTTGTTTTTTTTTGATTTTTCTCTTTCTTGCTTTTTATTCTATTATTTGATTCTTACTTCTCTTCGCTCAAATTCAATTTATTGTTACTTGCATATATTCAAAACAATCACTCTCACTCATCATAACTCTCACACTTATTCTTTAATTCTGTTTTGTCATGTGCACAACATAAGAACCAATTCCAATAATCTCTTAAAATCACCTTCCTCGTGGGATCGATAACTTTTTATACTATAACTTGGTTAATTGTGCACTTACAATTTTGGTACATAATTATGCCGCATCAAGTTTTTGGCACCGTTACCGAGGAAGGTGCTAAAATAGGATTTTATTATTTTGGTTTTTTAACTTGTGTATTTTCTTGTGAAGGAACCGCTTAGAGCTTGAAAATCTTAGATTGAAGATCAAGAACTTGGAGAAGTGCTTTTAGGTAAATCTTCTTTCTAGCGTTTTCAATTCCACCCTTTTTAGTTAGCTTCACAATTAGAGACAATTAGGATTTAAAAAAAAAGTGAATTTTATTAAAAGGGAACCTCCCACCAAAGACAAAGTGGTCCAAGTGAACATGGGCGACGTCGTCAATCCAAAACTCATATTCATCAGCGATAGTATTCCACAAGACGAGAAAGAAGAGTTGATTTTCCTCATTAGGGAATATATCGACGTTTTCGCCTGGAATTACTAGGACATGCTAGAATTGATCCAAATGTTGCGATGCATCACCTCAACATCAAACCGGATGTCAAACTTGTCAAGCAATAGCAGAGATGATTTTATCTGCAGATCATGGAGGCGATTGAGGCGGAAGTTAAAAAATTAATTGATTCAGGCTTCATTAGGGAAGAACAACATCTCGATTGGCTAGCGAATATTGTATCAGTTCTTAAAAAGAATAGGAAAATCAGGATCTGTATTGACTTCAGTGACCTGAACATCGCTTGCCCAAAGGATGATTTCCCTAGGACATGCCCGGTCTGGATCCGCGGGTGGCCACGCATCGCCTCAACATCAGCCCAGATGCCAAACCAGTCAAGCAACAGCAGAGGCGGTTTCGCCCTCAAATCATGGAAGCAATCGAGGCCGAAGTGAAGAAACTGATTGAATCCGGTTTCATCAGGGAAGAACAACACCCCGACTGGGTGGCCAATATTATTCCGGTCCTGAAGAAAAATGGTAAGATCCGCATCTGCATCAACTTTAGGGACCTTAACGCTGCATGTCCCAAAGATGAATTTCCCCTGCCCATCACGGATGTCATCATTAACAACACGTGCGGATTCGAGAGGATGTCCTTTATGGATAGATTTTCGGGTTACAATCAAATCAAAATGTACCCAGACGACGAAAAACATACTGCTTTCAGAACACCACTCGGTATCTTTTGTTACACAGTCATGCCCTTTAGCTTAAAGAACACGTGCACCACATAACAACGAGCAATGACGAAGATTTTCCAGGAACACCTACAGAAGACCGTCGAGTGCTATGTTGATGACTTGGTCATGAAAATCCGCAGCAAAGACAACCACATTAAAGACCTGAAGATGATGTTTGATCTCATGTGGAGTCACCAATTGAAGATAAACCCTACCAAGTCTTTCTTGGGAGTGTCCAACGGTAAATTCCTTAGGTTTGTCATCACCACAAGGGGTATCCATATTGATCCCGATAAAGTGAAGGCGATACATGAACTATAACCCCCAAAGAACCTCAAAGAACTTAGGGGATTGCAAGGACTATTGGCTTATATCCGTCTGTTCATCTCTAACCTCTTTGGAAAATGCCAACCATTCTCCAATCTCACAAAGAAAGACATATCATTTATTTGAGATGATGCTTGTCAGAAAGCATTTGAAGATATCAAAGCATACCTGATGAATCCTCCTGTCCTCGTTGCACCGAAATCGGGTAAACCGTTTTCAATTTATGTCAAAGCGACGAACCACCCATTAAGTGCTTTGCTTACACAAGATGATGACAACTGTCACGAATAGGTAGTGTACTATCTGAGTCGTACTTTGGTAGGGGCTGAATCGTGATATCCGATGATCAAGAAGGAGTGCCTCGTTTTGGTATTCGCAATCCAGAAAATGTGAAACTACCTGGTTGGACAAATGATCTATTTCATTTCCAATGTCCACTCAGTCCGGGTGTTCATGACTCAACCGGCTTTAATGAATTGGAGGTTAGCGAGATGGGCCCTACTCCTATCCCAGTATGACCTGCACTTTAAACAACAAAAGTCGGTGAAAGAGCAAGCAATTTGCGATCTTTTAGCGGCTAACCCTGTGAAGGATACGGTCGAATTGTACTAAGATTTTCCAGATGAAACCCACGAAGTCAATTCTATTTCGCATCAACAAGTGTGGCAACTGTACTTCGACGGTGCTTCCCGAGCAACCAATGTGGCGAGCACTCCCGGATGTTCGAAAATATCTTCAGGGGTCAGAGTCATCCTAGTTTCCCCAGAGAAACACGTATTGCCTCGAGCATATTCACTTACTGAGCCGTGCTCCAATAATGTAACCGAATACAATGTGCTACTCATTGGACTTAGTTTTGCCAAAGAGCTGGGGGTCGAATATCTCGAAGCCTTTGGTGATTCTCAACTGATAGTCAATCAAGTTCGAGGAGAGTATCAATTCAGAAACCAAGACCTGATCCTGTACCACTAGGCGACCATCAAAATGACAGACTCATTTAAAGAATTCTTTATCGAGTTCATCCTGCATCTCCAGAACGCATATGCAGATGCACTGGCGGCATTAGCGGTATCTTTGCACAGCCTCCTGAGACAGAACAATTGGTTACAGTGAGAACTCACTAGTTTTTTTATACTTGATTGCATTTTAGACATCAAAGAATGACACTCTACCAGAATCGAACTCGAGCCTCGAGATTGGTGATTCCTCATTATTGATTATGTCTTGCATGTTATTTTACAGAAAGATATAAAGGAAAGGGACTCAGTCCGACGAAGAGCACTGAGATTCTATTATAACATGGCGACTCAAATGTTGTACCGTCATGCATACGACGGTCTGCTACTTTGGTGTCTTTCAGTGGAAGAGGCACTCAAAGAAGCGCATGATGGAACATGTGGCGCACACCAATCCGGTCCCAAACTCTATGATCGACTCAGAAGAATAAGATATTATTGGTCAACCATGGTCAAGGACGCAGTTGACTATGCCCGATAGTATCACGCGTGTCAAATACATACAAATTATATGCACCAGCCTTCGGAACATTTTCACCCTTCGGCTACATCATGGCCGTTCGAGACATGGGGAATGGACGTCGTTGGTCCTATTTTTCCTCCATCGATCAAAGGTAACCGCTTCATTTTAGCAATCACTGACTACTTCTCCAAGTGGGTTGAAGCAATTCCACTTAAAGAAGTAAAGACAAGTGATGTCGTTAAATTTATCAAATACTATATTATCTACCGGTACAGTGTTCCGAGACGAATTGTACATGACAACAACCCTCAGTTTGTCAATAATGCCTTCATTAAATTCTGCAGCAAATTTAGAATTCAAGATGTTTCATCAACGACATATAATCCCACCGCAAATGGATTGGCTGAAGCCTTCAACAAGACCATCATAAAGATTTTGTTAAAGCTTATGAGAACCAATAAGCGAGACTAGGATGACAAACTTGGTGAAGCTCTTTGGGCATATCGCATCACCTTCCGCACGCCTACGGGAGAAACTCCATATTCCCTAGTTTACAGGTGTGAAGCCGTCCTCCCGTTGGAAATCCAAATTCCTTCCTTCCGCATTGCCCTTGCGACGGGTATGGAGACGGAAGAACAACATCAGAAACGTCTCGAAGAACTCAAGATATTAGACGAAAGATGCTTAGAAGAGCAATAACAAATAGAGTTCTACTATGCCAGGATTTCCAGGACCTTTGATAAGAAAGTCCGACAACAAAGCTTCAAGGAAGGAGACTTGGTTCTTGTTTTCCGGCAACTAATGATGCTCAATTCCAAAAAGAAAGGTAAATTCCAACCCAAATGGGAATGACCGTTTGTAATAGAGACAGTCTATTCAAACGGTGCATATCGCCTGATCATCCAAGATGATAACAAACTCATGATACCAATAAATGGGAAGTTCCCGAACAAGTACTACCCCTAGTACGTTCGGGATAACCTATTTAAATGAGAAGTTCTAATACTATACATGGTATTTTTAAGGATAACCCAAGATCGGTTGATTATTCCAGATAGAAGCTAATCATCTGAATAATTTATTCCTATTTATTATAAAAATTATTAAGAACCTCTCACTGTGGCTATTTAATCATTTTCAAGATGATTAAAACCCTTCCACTGTGACTTTCTGAGCACTCATTCGTCAAGATGTGATTCAATGACTCCATTCAGTCAATCTTTTCTCATGAAACTCCCATGGTTTAGTTGTGGAATGTTTGATGATTTACAATCCTCCACCATTAAATCTCTCACTGATCAAATTAGTTGACGGTGGGTCCACCAAAATTCTTCATGGTTAAAATCCTTCAAACTCCTACCGTGTCTAGTCTTTAACACTCCCACTATTAAAATTCTATCACGACACTTAAAATTTCAATCTACTGATCCATGGTAATAATCGAACCCCCTTCATGTCAAGATCTTATCACTTGACACCAAAAACCCCCAATGAGTGTTTTGTACAATCGACATTCTCACTGTTACCTGTACCCCCACTCATACTACTCATTTGGTCAAACCTTCCTACAGTTAGGACCAAAGTCGAAATCCCCTCTCGATTCCTTCCATGAACGAGAGGTCCACTTACAAAATCGAAATTCCCTTTCGGTAAACAAAAGGTTTCCATCCGAATTGAGCGATCAAACCTTTAAACAGTTGGGTCATTCCAAACCTCCTTTTTGATCAAAACTTTAAACAGTTAGGTGTAGGTGTAAATTTTGATCTCCCGAAAATAGGGAACTTTGTTTGTATTGATAAGAAGGCTTATTATAAACTAATAAATCGAAATTACAACAGAAGCAGAGGGAATGCCCTCTTTGTTTAGTGTGGGGACTTTTGGTAGCTACAGGATGCTTCGCTCGATACTCGTGTCAAGTCTGCTTCCCTTGGACCGTTCGACCGAGGTTGCTGGGGAGCTTCAGTACGCAGTAGAAGCTCGAGTCGATAGAGTTCGGATCTTCTAGTTCACCGGCGATCAGGGCTTAGAACTAGGAAGTGGTGCTGCAATGCAAAAATTATGCAAAGAGCTTGGTCTCGATTCAATTGCCTTTCCCAAAGTTTTCCGACCTCTTTTAAAGGTTGTTGGAAGAGGCTCTTAAATGAAAGAGAGGCAGTTCTGCTGTTCCCTGAATTATGGGATGTGACCATACGTTGTTCAGAGATATCCTGCTATTCACTTGTACCATGAGCGGTCATTCGAGGAGCCGTGTTTTGCATCACGTCACGTAGGAATGGGAAAGCCCCTCCCATGAGCGGTCATTCGAGGAGCCGTGTTTTGCATCACGTCACGTAGGAATGGGAAAGCCCCTCCTCATATGCGTGACAACGGCTGTCAGATACTCGAGTGGATCTGACCAACTCACCGAGCGCCGGCGGCTCTCGCCTCTCGCTTGGACAAGTGAGGTAAGTCGCATTTATGAGGGTGCAGGTTGATTTGGCGTTTGTCCGATCACTTGTACTGTGAGCGGCCATTCGGCGGGCCTGGAGTACCGTGTCTTCTCTCTTCAGGCCGAGAGAGGTAGGAAAGCGAGTTCCCGGTACTCGAGTGGGCTTGGACAGCTCGCCGAATGCTGACGGATCCAGCTCTTGACTCGGACAGCCGAGGTGAGCTGCATTTATGAATGTTCAGGTCGACTCGACACCTGCCCTATCATTCGTACTGTGAGCGGCCACTTGACGGTCTTAGAGTACTGTGCCCTCTCCCTTCGAGTCGAGAGGGGTGGGAAAGCCCATCTCAGCACGTGGTGCAGCAGATACCCGGCCATATTGTGGAATACTTTGAATAAAGAAGTTCTTGGCGAAACAAGTATATTTGGTTTCTTTTAGGATTTTTAGCAAACCCTCAGCTATCAACGGGTTTGATATGCCTTTACCGATTACCGTTTGAATCGGGCTAGCCATACTATTCCCCTCAGTATGATGAGTTGTCGAGTAGTTTCTCTTAGACTTGATGTTAAGATTTCTACTCTAAACCCCAGCCATTCGAGGCGTGGGCTTAAGCGAGGTCAGCTCGTTGGCGGTTCAAGGCTCGGGACAAGTCGTGTTATTTGTCGTTTGTCTCCAAGTGCGAATGAGCCGTTCAGGCGAAGTTAGGTTTTTGAGGCGAAATTCTGCTCAACTTGTGGATTCGGGTCGAGTTTTCGCAGGTGAGACCTTTCCTTTGGGCGAAACTAGGTTCGGTGTGGGCGAGCCACGCGTCCGCTAGTGGGATTCGTGCTTTCCAGCTAAGTGGCGCGGTTCCGTCACGTCGCGCTCATCACGATTCGACAATCTGACGTAAGCCTCGTGCGTCTCGTCTGAATCATGGCCGTGGTTTTCGAACCCAACCGTCAGATACAACCGTCAATTTCGGCTCGGGTCCCGGGTTTTCGACCGGCCCGTTTCCCGTCTTGACGTGGCACTTCGAAATGTTGGGGGCAATCTGGACCGTTGATTTCGATCATGGCCACGTCTCTCGTCCGCCTGTGTTTCGCTCTTTGAGGGCGATTGTGGCCACGTTGGCAACTCTGCCTTTAAATTGGCTGTTCTCTTTCTTTGAGGGTTACCGTGCTCAGGAATCTTGCAAATTTTCTAAGGAGAGAGAGTTCCCGCTTAATCCTCTCAATGGCGTCGAAATCCAAGAAGTGTGTTGCGAAGGGAGGAGGTCCCGGATGCTATTTTGACTGCCTCGCCACCGGTACACCCGCCAGCGTGCCTGAGATGCATTTTGGTAAGTCAAGAGGTTCGTCTGATGGCCTTGTGTAGGTTACAAATATCGGGTTGGGAGGATGAGCATCGCTTGTCCTCCCTGGATTCAGTCCTCTTTTGGCAGCTTCCCTGACTTAGGGCTAAGTCGGCCTTTTTTTGGGCGGATTTCGTATTTATTCATAGAGGACGATTTCTGTCTCCACAGGCGAAATTAACCTTTATTGGGTGAAGGCGAACTCGTTTTAGTTAAGCGGATTTCACCTTCTGACAGGCGAATTCGCCCGTCTTTACTTGATTGGCGGATTTACCCTTAGGGCGGATCCTGTCCTGATTCTTTGGTTCTTTCTTACAGCGACCTTGCGTGGCCATTGGTCTCGTCGGAAGCACAGGCTATACGGCGCCTCCTCGATTTCCCTCCTTGGATCCGGTGCCTGCGTTTTCTGCTGATAAGCCAGATGGCTTGATAAAGAGAGTCACTGATGGGCACCATCTAACACTACGTGAGTTGACCACCGATGCGGTGTTGACGGACAAGGCCAGGACAGAGTTACAAAAGCCCCAGTTCTTGTTTGGCGATGCCGTGACTGACCCCTCCGTCCTGCTGATCAAGGAGAGCAGGTGGCTCCGTGCAATGGACGGGGTTCACTTCTATCTTCCCAACATGCCGAGAGGGTTCTCTATCATCGAGCTGCGTTCCCTCATGGTCCTAAGGACGATGAATTGGGATTTGACCCCTACTCAAGACGGGGTAACTTGCGGCATCTTTACAGGCTCCACAGCTGGGTACGGGGTAGAGAGCTCTTGTAAACGGGTGACTAGCCTACATCCGGGCCTACCTTCCAACGAGGCACCCACTGGGGAGACGACGGCGGTCACGGAGACTTTCCGTCATCATTTCTTCCAAGCCGGCGGGAAATTTCCCCTAAAGGATTTCAGAGCTCTGGGGTGGATCTACTCTGTGCCTGGCAGCAAGACTTGGTGGTCCAAGATTACCGACTATATTTTGGTCAAGAACTCTGATCTTGCGAACTCAGAGCTGTATTCGGCCATTCAGGCCACTCGGCACGGTCTGAAGATTAATGCTTCCCAGTTCCACAGCATTTTAGAGCTATATTGTGCGGATAATGGCACGTTTTTCACCCCCAATGGTGAGCTCAGTATAGCCCTTCACGAGATGTATGATGTGTCAGGACTACCGTTAGGAGACTTTCCATATGAGGAATACGTTCTTGGTCAAGATGAGATCAACCAACTTTCAGACCGCTCCCCTTTGGTGGTCGAGACCCTGTGGGAATTGCTCTGTCACTATCATATATGCCTCAATACCTTAGGGGCGGTCGACCACAAAGGTAAGAAGAAAAGGGCCCCGGGGATCAGCCACAAGAACTTGGCTGATTACCTATTCCCTGAGAATGATGTCAAAGGAAGGCCTACTCTGCCATTGAGCGGATGCGACCAGGCTGAAGTAGAAAGGAGGATGGCCGAAGGGGAAGCTACCGTAGCTCTCGAGCATGACGAGGGCGGGTTCAAATCTGGAACGGTCTTCCACTCGTTTCACCACCAGGCCAAGTCCCCTATATCTGGAAAGGCTCTATTCGTGGGGTACCTCATGTTGTTGCTAAAGAGGTGCGTAATCCCCACTCACTCTTTTGAGGCTCTTCCCGTGGAAGTCGTGTACCCCGCAGTTTGCTTAGCCCACTGGAAGTCCTATTCCTTGGTGTCGGCGATGGTAGCGTGTATCCATCGGGGGCTTCGCACCTTGACGACCCAATTCTGCCGGGTATCGACTATCGATGAGGGGGAAGGAGAGGTCATCAGGACCCCCAACCCTAGGGTGGGGCTGCCGTATACTTATCTGATGGCGTGGTTCGTCTACCACTGTGAATGTTTGATGAGCGCCCCCGCGACTCTTCAGGGAGACAGGTTTGTTCCGTTCGTTGAGTCTCTCAAACACCGAAGGTTTTGCCGTTCCTATGCATTGGCAGTCGGCGAGTACCGTGTGGATGAGCCTTTCGCAATGGCACTGGGGATTCGCCTCATGCATGGTGTATTTGCGAGTTAAGTATTCCCGGAGGTCTTCTGTGGGGGGTTGGTGATAACCCCCAGCATCAGAAGGATCGCTCGGGTGAGTGCACGAGAGATCTTTGGATGTACTCCCTAGTGCACGCTGAGTGGAACGTTTTGGTGCTGGAGTTAGGCGATCTTGCCTTGACGGGCGAGTTTTCGCGTTCGGGCGAACTCCAGCATGTAGGCGAGTTTCAACCCTTCGTTTGAACGAGCGGGTTCGAGAGGTGTCGCCTACTTTTTTGCCTTTACGTTTATCCGGCAAAGGGTTTTTTTACGTTTATCCGCCAAAGGGTTATGGCGAGGCTCGCCAGCCCTCGGGGATTCGCCTATTCGGGTAGGCTCGCTCGCTCGAGGTGATTTATTCGCATCAGGGATGTGACTTGAGAAGCGAAGTCCACCTGAGCGGGTGGCCCTGTCTTCCTCGATCGGCGCTCCTGATTTGGAGGGCCTTCCGATGTCGGGCAAGTTGCCCTCTCGCCTAACGCTTCTCGGGCCCGTATGGTAATTCAGGCCATTGTGTGAAGCGGAGGTTTGGGCCTCCTGCCTGACGAGTGTCTGCCGTCGCTGTTGGCTAGCTCTTCTAGCGAGGAGAGCATCACCGCGGGCTGTGGCAGTGTAGTCTGTGCCGGAGTGAACCGGCGTTTCCTCCGGGACAGGTGTCTGCGGGGGCCGCTTGGCGACCCATCTGGCAGACCCTTGTCCTTTACTCTCGATCTATGGCTTGGCCTTGATCGATTGTGAGGGAGCGGGTTCCCCTGATGAGACTCGGGTGGAACCCTCAGGTGCGGAGGCTTTAACCGTTTGAGGTCGGCCTCGGCGCACGACTCCGTGGCATTTGCGGGACGCATCGCCATGAGAGGAGGAAGAAGACAAGTACTCTTCGTACTTGGCTTGGTCGAACTCGATCTCTAGGGACTCCACAGTCATCCCAATAGCGACTTCGTCGAACTGAGCTACCACCATTTCGTTTGAAGAAACAGCTTCTCCCACTGTGGTCGCCATCTTCTGTAGGTGTAAATTTTGATCTCCCGAAAACAGGAAACTTCGTTTGTATTGATAAGAAGGCTTATTACAAACTAATAAATCGAAATTATAACAGAAGCAGAGGGAATGCCCTTTTTGTTTAGTGTGGGGACTTTTGGTAGCTACAGGATGCTTCGCTCGATGCTCGTGTCGAGTCTGCTTCCCTTGGACCGTTCGACTGAGGTTGCTGGGGAGCTTCAGTACACAGTAGAAGCTCGAGTCGATAGAGTTCAGATCTTCTAGTTCACCGGCGATCAGGGCTCAGAACTAGGAAGTGGTGCTGCAATGCAAAAATTATGCAGAGAGCTTGGTCTCGATTCGATTGCCTTTCCCAAAGTTTTCCGACCTCTTTTAAAGGTTATTGGAAGAGGCTCTTAAATGAAAGAGAGGCAGTTCTGCTGTTCCCTAAATTATGGGATGTGACCATACGTTATTCAGAGATATCCTGCTATTCACCTGTACCATGAGCGATCATTCGAGGAGCCGTGTTTTACATCACGTCACGTAGGAATGGGAAAGCCCCTCCTCGTACGCGTGACAACGGCTGTCAGATACTCGAGTGGATTTGACCAACTCACCGAGCGCCGGTGGCTCTCGCCTCTCGCTTGGACAAGTGAGGTAAGTCGCATTTATGAGGGTGCAGGTTGATTTGGCGTTTGTCCGATCACTTGTACTATAAGCGGCCATTCGGCGGGCCTAGAGTACCGTGTCTTCTCTCTTCAGGCCGAGAGAGGTGGGAAAGCGAGTTCCCGGTACTCGAGTGGGCTTGGACAGCTCGCCGAATGCCGGCGGATTTAGCTCTTGACTCGGACAGCCGAGGTGAGCTGCATTTATGAATGTTCAGGTCGACTCGACACCTGCCCAATCATTCGTACTGTGAGCGACCACTTGACAGTCTTAGAGTACTGTGCCCTCTCCCTTCGGGTCGAGAGGGGTGGTAAAGCCCGCCTCAGCACATGGGGTAGCAGATACCTGGCCATATTGGCGGCCTTGAGGTTTGCTGGCGGATTTGAATACAGACTCGGTCGGGCGACTTGTGATAAAGGGTGAATTCCCGTGGCTTTGGGCGACTTCTCCTTACAGGCGGATTTCTTGCAAGTCCACAGAGGTATTTTTTACCGTCTACATTAGGGCCAAAGCTAAAATCTCCTTTCGATTCTTTCTATGAATGAGAGATCCGCTTTCAAAACCGATATCCCCTTTCGATAAATGGAAAGGCCTCCACCCAATTTGAACAATCAAGCCTATAAAAGATAGAATTATCTCAACTCCCACTTGGTCAAACCTTCCTACAGTTAGGGCCAAAGCCAAAATCTCCTCTCGATTCTTTCCATGAATGAGAGGTCTATTTTCAGAACCGGAATTCTCTTTCGATAAACGAAAGGCTTCCATTCATTCCTCTTCAGTCAAACATCTACAACTTGGGCTGAAGTTGGAATTTCATCTCGATAAATGAGAAATTCATCTTTAGACTAGGTAACTAATACTATAAAAGTTAGGGTTATTTGAATCTTTTTGATTCTGGGAGTGGAGATCCGACTCTTAGTTTGACCTTTAGGATTCTCAAAGTGGAGATCCCACTTTGAGTCTCTCTTGCAGCAGGAGATAGAATATAAAATTCTTCCTTTCTAGCGTCGGATTCATCTTTGCCCTAAGAGAAGACAAGTAGGAGATAAAATATAAAATTCTTCCTCTCCGACATCGGATTTGTCTTTGCCCCAAGAGAAGATATAATTTTTTCAACACCGAAATCCATGCCTTCTATGCATGGGGGAAGTTATCTCGATCCCTTATTAGAGATAAGTCTGCGTCTAACACACATTGCCGGATGGTACGTTCTCGTAAAAATAACAAAGCCTATGTATTTAATATCATAGCCAGTAATTATAGTTAAGTTAATAATCTCTGAATCCCTACGTACTTAATATCATACCCAATGATTATTGTTAAGTTAATAATCTCTGAATCCATGCCTTTTATGCATAGGGGCGTTATCTTGATCCCTTATTAGAGATAAGTATGCGTCTAACACACGTTGTCGGGTGGTACGTTCTCGTAAAAATGACAAAGCCTACAGTTTCAATATCGTAGCTAGTGATTATTGTTAAGTTAATAATCTCTGAATCCATGCTTTTTATGCATGAGGGATGTTATCTCGATCCCTTATAAGAGATAAGTCTGCATCTAACACACGTTGTCGGGTGGTACGTTCTCGTAAAAATGACAAAGCCTACGTATTCAATATTGTAGCCAGTGATTATTGTTAAGTTAATAATATCTAAATCTATGCGTTTTATGCATGGGGGACGTTATCTCGATCTCTTATAAGAGATAAGCCTACATCTGATACATGTAGCCTACATATCCAACATTGTAGCATAAAGTCTAAAAGAGTTTATTCTTTTAGCACAACGTGACATGTAGAACGGATTTAGACAATCTACATGCTAGCCCAACTCAAACGATAATCGGTAAAGGCACATCAAATCCGTTGATGGCTGAGGGTTTGCCAAAAATCCTATGAATATTGTGATTACTTATTCCAAACGGAATGAGAAATCATAATAGTAGAAGTACACAAAAAAAGAAAACTTTATTAGTAAAGTCAAAAGGGATACAAAAGTGGTTCTATCAATCTAAATACAATTTACAGCTACAAATTCACTGTTCTAGTCTGGATAGCTCCTCTGCATAGGCTTGCTCAAGCTCGGTCTTCAGATCAACCCTGACAGAATCCTCGGTGGCATTCAGTGCCTTTGCAGCTTCATCTTTTAGCTTGGCTAGCTTTTCTTTTTCAGGCTCTAAATTCTCAAGCATTTGCCTTCGAGTGTGTTCTACACCGGTCAATTCACTTTCAAGGATGGCATGAGAATCCTTGGCATATTTCAAGGCCTTTTCAAGGTTGGATATTTCCTCACGACTCGAAGTTAAAGAATTGATCAATTCAGCCTGGGTCTTTTCCTTCCTTGAGAGAACTGCTATCATTTGCGTGACACGACCCTCTTGCTTTAGAAGTTCAGTCTCGACAGATACTCGGGTGTCATGCTACTTCTTCACCCTTGATTCTATTTGAGCAGCTATATATGAGGAAGCACCAGTAGCCTTGAGGTTCCTCAACTTTTCGAGCTCCTATTATAAATAAGCCAAATCTGCAGCAATGGAATTGGCTAGGTTTGGATATCCTTCTTCCTTAATTCCTGTCACCTGACGATCAAGGGATCGTCTGAATTGGTCGAAGGATAACCCCTGATGAAGGATTCTTTCGATCAAGGGATTTTGTCTGAATTGGTCGAAGGATAACCCCTGAATTGGTAGAATTTCGCCTTCCTCACGGTCCCCTATGAAAATAGATTGAAAAATGAGTTCAACAAATCTGAAAACAATGCAATGGAAGAAAGATGAAGACAAAATATTACCTCTTTCCTCAACAGGAATATTATGGGCTGGCTCCTCTTCCATTATCGGTAAAGGGGTACGTTGTCGATGCACAACTATCTTAGTCTTTTTTGGCGGATGCACTTCGTCCAGAATATCAGATCTCTCATGGCGATATTTTGTGCATAACTCGGCTTTTGGAGAGACTTGAGCTTGAGCTTGAGCCTGAGTTGAAGGTCGAGATATCTTTCTATGAGTAAGGGTCAATGAATCTTCTTCCTCTTCATCTACGCTACGGACTTCCACAGTTATCCGATTGGGAGATGTCAGAACAACCCTCTCCCTCCTTCCTTTTGGAGCTTTCGGTGATTGAGGTAGGTTAGCATGACGAGTCCTATGAGCAATGGGTGAACTCCTTCCTTTTGGAGCTTTCGGTGATTGAGGTAGGTTAGCATGACGAGTCCTATGAGCAATGGGTGAACTCGCACGTTCCTTTAGAATGAAAGAAGACGGAAGATCCAATGCACCTTCCTCACCGCCACTTCCAAATTCAGTACCTCTAGCCCTACCTTCTTCTTCGGATGTCTGAGCTACATCGTGGAAGGATTCCTCCTCGCTTTCATTAGAATTAGCGAATTGTTTTCCTTTGCTAGAGGATTCAATAGATGCTTTTCCTTTCCCAGAAAGAATAATATCTTGAACTATTTTAGTGGCAAGTTTGGATGCTGTTGTCGCCCCTAGTTCCGAGATTTTTTTTTCTTCGTGGGTGTGTTGGCAGCAATGAGCCATCTGCAATACAGGAATGTCATCTGTAGATGAGGTTCGACGACTGGAAGGCTAAATTGGGCATGTGTGCAACAGCTTATACTCCAAAACCAAGCTCGTGCACCATCGATAAGACCACCACAAGTCTTCAATCTTTTGTTCGGATTCTCAATGCACAGTTGGTCATATCCAAACTGACAAGCGAATCTAAAGGGGAGATAAGGTTCGATGCTGCAAACATCCTTCACTTGAAAAATGAGATAGACGAGGCGGATATTCATCAACCAACGAAAACAGCCTACATCCAAGACGGCTCTATTTTTCCTTAGCTCTTCATCATCTACGAGCATATCATTATAACTTTTGAAAAATTGAGGGAAACATTTGAAAAATTCCCAACACTTGTGAACCCAAAATTGTCGTGAGACCTCATGCCACTGCCTGGCTGTCCATTTACATTGCTCTAAGATCTGCAATAGAGGGAGACCTGGATCAGCAGTATCGGTTTTCGTCATCAAATCTGACCAGTGGAGGACCAGCCACGTCATCAAATAAGTATAAGGTAATTCTATTTTGGTTGTTGGGATCTCACTTGAAGGTTTCCTCCCCTACTGTGTGAAATTGGCAGCCAAATGGCGAAGTCCACTATGAATATCTGCGATCATAGC
>NC_033799.1:40143297-40209295 GCF_001876935.1 Asparagus officinalis | reverse complement strand
ACCCGATTGCCAGTTGAACAGCAGGATACAGGAGTTTGATAGGCAATGCATTAGAAGGCTGATGAGGTCCTATATATTTCTTTAGCCAAATGGGTAAGAACCCCGCCAGAAGAGTTGTCGGCGTGATCTTCTTTTGAGCTTGACACAAAAAGGACTGGAACTTCGAACCCTTCGGGAATTTTCCTTCGACTGAACGGGTCGTATATGTAATGACCGTGAACTTTTGATATTAGTTAAATAAATTTTTAGGTATTTTAAAATATTTAATTATTATTTTTAAAAGAGTATTTGTATTTTTCGGGTTTTCTAGAAATTTCTACAATTTAAAAGTCCAAGTTTTATATTTATTTAAATGATTTAGATATTTATAAATTTATTTAGTGTAGTAAAAATTTCTTAAATTTATCTGTTGTGTTATCGATACTATTACGTATCATTTTAAATAATATATTATATTATTATTATTATTATTATTATGTAGTATTTTGTAAAATACGTTGTATTATTGTCACGTATTATATTGTATAATATGTTGTATTTATTTCTTCTTATTGCATATTATCTGTCGATATTAGTATAACTGGTACTTTTTATTGTGTAGTATAATTATTCATAATTATTTGATTTAAATATAAGTAATTATATTTTTTCTAATTATTCTCGTTTAATTGTGACAATTTATTTCTACTATAACGTATTAACTGTTGTATTAAGTACAAACTGACGTTTTATTTGTAGAATTTTTTGCCATAAATATTGTAAATTAATACGTAATATTTATTAGTTTTAATTTTATATTAAAAAAGCCTAATTTTCCATATATATATATATATATATATATATATATATATATTAATTATAAATTTGTTTCTCTCTCTCCTCTCTTTCTTCCCAAACACCGCACCGCACCCCCTCTTCTCTCTTCCCGACGCCAGCTCGACGTCGCCTCGGCACCTGTCACACCCTCTCTCCATCACCCGCCGGCTCCTCCTCGTCGACCGCGCCATTTAGCCAGCGCCAGATCCACCGCTGCTCGAGCATACCGATTGCATGTAGTCCTCTTAACGAACCGTTTCGTAGGTTTGGATGCACGTAAGGGATTTGTGAACAGTCAGTATCCGATAATATGAGCATTGACTCTGTGTGAGATGTGGACTAGTGAGTTTAGGATGACTAGTATTCGACCTGGTTACCGTATGCAGTTAGCTTTATGTTTATCATGTTTTAGTAGTGTTTTCGCATGTTGATTTTGTTGGATTTCAAGTTTCACGTCCTTTATCATTTCTGTTATCGTATTGTTTTTCGCTTGGGTTTTCTTTCGCTCTATTTGTTTTGTGGGATCTTACCGTGTGCCATGCACGCTGATGTACACCTATTTTCTCTAGTGTACGTCAGACTTAGAGGAAGAACAGGTCAAGCTGGGAGATCGCCAGGAGCCAGAGGAACCTCCGTAGGAGTGCTTTGTAGACCGAGCAGAAGAATCTGAAGCCTAGTTTTTCTTTTATTAGTTGATGGTCTTAGTTTATTTTTGTAGTATTTCCTTTCTATTTTTGTTGGACGATGTATTTTTATATTCTCCAGTATTCATTGTTCAATTTTGTATAAGGGAATGTGGACCCGACTATTATGTCTTGGATGATATTCATTTGTGATATGTATTATTTTATTCTGTGTTGTTCATTATATTCTTGCTATCTGTGATCGGGGACCTGTGCCTTCGCATTGTATTTATTTCTTAAAGCTTAGTGTATTAGATTGAGGAGAAATATTTATTTTTATTCTCCTTAATCTAATACGTCGCGGGCTTGTTCACGTTCCGATTCCTGGATATTTTGGGAAGCAGGGCATGACATGTTTTTTTGTTGGCCCATACAGGTCACGGTCCTGAGTTCCTACTAGTGAGAATATAATGGATAACTTAGATGCATATCATATTTCATCTGTGAGACTATTCTTGAGCCCTTATCCTACTTTCTTGATAGATTTCGTTTCGTCCCTCTATCTTATCACTCTTTGACTCCTGAGCTTCCCACTGTTCTTGTTTCGTCGCTTCGCGACTACACTCTCCTTGTATAACTTCTCTTTTATCATACCGGTCGTTATTTTATGTGTTATTATTTTTACAACTATGTTTTTTTTTTATTTGACTTATATATCGTTGATTGTATAATCTTTTGCATTATTTATTATATTATTTTATGTATCACACACAGTGTTATATTGTATGTTTTTCACAAAAATATATATCATTAATTATATATTTTCAATTGTTCAAATTATATCACTAAGTGTTTTGCATTGCTATAGTCTTCACATATACATTACATAGCATATCTGATATTCAGATTATTTTCTTGTATTTAAAATATACTTTTGCATATCTATATTGTGTATGTGTATGCTTTTTGTCATACCATCTATCATTGTATGTGTTCATATTTCATGATATACTTTAATAGATTCATGATTTTAATATTCTACATATGCACTATATTCTTATCCCTTACATTTTCAGTATATAGTTTTTATCAGTCAGTTTTGTCTTGTTAGATTGTTTTAGTATGTTCGCATTAGTTTTGTTATTTCTAAGAGCGATGTATTTCTATTTTGATATTCAGGCATTATTTATATTTCTACGTTTAGAGTTGAGTTACTAATTATATAGTTATTTTGTTACATTAATTATTATCTTTTTATAAATAATATAAGAGGTAATTCTAATATGCGTTTGTGGGTATGTATAGCATTTACTCATGGGTTTTTTATAGTGTATTTACACATTTGTTATTTGTTTGCTTCGTTTTCGATATGTATTGTTTTGTCATTGTAACAATATACATTATATACGCATGTTATTTTTTAGTACTTATTTTATGGTATTTTTAGATATTTATGTCTTTTATTGTGTCATTGTTTGTTATTCATTCTCTATTCATTGTTTTTGTTACTTGTGTTGTGTTTTACTTTTTCATTCTTTTATAAATACTATTATCTTTTCATTATAGTGTATTCACGTAGATTATTATATTTACGATGTTATTTTTATTGATTTATAGTCATCGTAGATTATTATATTTACGATGTTATTTTTATTGATTTATAGTCATTCATTATTTCTAGTATCAACTGTGTAACCATGTTTATAGTCATTCATTATTTCTAGTATCAACTGTGTAACCATGTTTATCTAAAATATATCGATGTTTTTACTATACGGAATTATGCTCTTCTTATGTTTTCATTTGCTTATATACCTATTTTACATTTCATAGTTTTTATTTTTATATATTATACTTCTTTATCTAGCAGTATGTTTGTGATTGTCAGTATTGTTAGTAAGCATTTATGTTTCAGTGTATTCTACGATTTTTGTATGTGTTAATTTATTTTGAGTTTTATACTGTCAATTTATTCGTTACTTATTTGAATGCATTGAGTTCTTCAATTATGTTTTTCTTTGTCAGATTTGTATTTTTCATTATTTTGACTTGTGTTATTTTACATCGTGTTACTCTTCTATTTCGTTTCTCTTATTTTTGTATTTTTTCGTAGATCATATTATATCAATATTGTTTTATTCTTATATTTTTCTTTGAATAGGAGTTGTTATTTTTCGGTGTGAGTGTGTAGTGTTATGGATTTATAGTTTGGGTATAGGGTTATTAAAGGTTGTTACAATGTGTGTGTTTGTTTAGCTTTGATATTTGTGTTTTTACATATTGTATTGTGATTACGTATTTAGTCGAAATGTTTTAGTAGTTAGTGAGTTTTATATTTTATGCAGTGTAGTCTTCCTCATGTTTTTTCACGTTTCAATTTGTGTATTGCTATACTTATTGTGATTTAGTATTTATTATGTTTTTGCTACAATTTTTGTTAGTAGTCACGTTATGGTGTAGTTGTTTTTATTTTGCGTTGCATTTGTTTTATAAATCCTACGTAGTGTACATATTACTTATACATGGTTGCTATGTGTGTTACCACATAATTTTGGTCACATTTTACCTTTCATGTACGTGTTTTGTTATCATTATTGTTTGGTTATTTATCAAGTTATATGTTTTACTTGTATGTGTTTTTATGTTGTCTTTAATTTTATTAATTTATTAGCTTATTTGTGTTATCTGGGTTACATTGTTTATTAGTTAACATAGTTATTTCTTTTACGTTTCATCAGCAGTTTCATAGTTTATTTAGGATGTGAAATGAGTGTTATAAGTTTATACAACTTAGTTATAGATTTTGCACATTGTAGATATTTTGTTGTGTTTATTAGTTATTTTTCTTTTGTTAGGTTATGTATATTTTACTTTAATATTGTATTTTATTATCTATTCATTAATTATTTTAATTTCTGTATTTATCAATTTTCCATATACAAAAGTATCTGTGTTACTGTTTTAGTTGACTGTTCATGTCCATAATTGATTATTGTTTTGGATATTAATACATGGCAGTTCATATGTTGTATTATGTTTATTCTTTATGTATATTGGGTTTATAGTTTTTGTATCATATTTGGTTATTCTAACAGGTATAATGATATAATGGTTATTGGTATATTTTGATATTGTGTTCATTGTGTAAATATTATGAATACATAATTACATGATTGTTGCATATATTTTTATATCTTTTATCTACGTCCATTATTGATATGCTTTTTACTTTCTATTACCAGCTATTATATATATTATTTTTGATTTATAGATTACTATATGATATCGTGCATGTCTTATTTTAATTCCGGTGGCAGAATTTGTTTTAAGGAGGGTAGAATGTAATGACCGTGAACTTTTGATACTAGTTAAATAATTTTTTAGATATTTTAAAATATTTAATTATTATTTTAAAAGAGTATTTGTATTTTTTCTGATTTTCTAGAAATTTCTCCGATTTAAAGTCCAAGTTTTATATTTATTTAAATGATTTAGATATTTATAAATTTATTTAGTACAGTAAAAAAGTCCAAGTTTTATATTTATTTAAATGATTTAGATATTTATAAATTTATTTAGTACAGTAAAATTTTTTAGAATTTATCCGTTGTGTTATCGATACTATTACGTATAATTTTAAATAATATATTGTATTATTATTATTAATATGTATTATTTCGTATAATACGTTGAATTATTGTCACGTATTATATTGTATAATATGTTGTATTATTTCTTCTATTGCATATTATCTATCATATTAGCATAACTGATATATTTTATTGTGTAGATAACTATCCCATAATTATTTGATTTTAAATATAAGTAATTATATTTTTTTCTAATTATTCTCGTTTAATTGTATAACTTGTTGTATTATTTCTACTGTTACATTAGTACAACTGGTACGTTTTATTTTGTAGAATATTTTTCCCAAAATTATTTAAATTAATACGTAATTATTATTATTTTTAATTATTTTAAAAAACCCTAATTTTTCCTCTCTCTCTCTCTATACACACACACACACACACACACACACACACACACACACACACACACACACACACACACACACACACACACACACACACACACACACACACACACACACACACACACACACACACACACACACACACACACACACACACACACACACACATATATATATATATACATATACATATACACACACACACACACACACACACACACACACACACACACACACACACACACACACACACACACACACACACACACACACACACACACACACACACACACACACACACACACACACACACACACACACACACACACACACACACACACACACACACACACACACACACACACACACACACACACACACAGCCGACCTCGTCACCGCCAACTCCTCCCTGACCGCAACCAGCCCTCCAACTCTGATCATCCAGCCCTCAAACAGTCCGCTCAACCCAAGCTGAGCTCCCCTTAGTCCAGATCTGTCCCCCACAGCTCTCAGCATCGCCGCTTGACCGACCAGTCCTCGTCGCCTTGACCAGCAGCCCTCCATCTCAAGCTTAGTCCCTGTCGCCACCAACAACATCACCACCTCAGATCAAATCCGACGCAACTCCAGCCGTGCCCTAGAGCCTCCTCTCCGTTCGTCGTCAACAGCCCTGTCGTAGTTTCGCGCGTCGATTCGTTCGATATACCCGAGGCAAGATCCCCCTCCTCTTGACTCATCATTTCATATTTATATCTATCATTAATTAGTTACATGGATTAGATTGTTATTATCTGTGTGGCTTGTTGATGGTTAACATTTAACAATGATGTTATGATAAGTAATTTAAAAGAAAATTATTTTGTGTAAAAGTGGTTACATTGAGATGTTTTTAGAATTATTATGATGAGAAAAGGATTTATTTGGAAAAAGGGTTGGTTTTGAATAATTATTAGAATAGATAATTTAAAATTATTTATTTCGGAAAAGGGGTCATTTTAAGTTGTTAAATTATTTTCGGCAAAAGAATTATATTTTTATAATTATGATGATTTAAATGAATTTATTTTGAAAAAGAATTATTTATTTTGGATTTAAATTAAATTATGATTTTGTATTAGTAGTTGTAGACTGTGACATTTTATGTGTAAAACGATCACGGTTTTTTGGATTTCATTTTTAACCGTAGTCATATTAGATATTATTTAGCTACCGATAAGTTGTATGGGTAGTTAGAAGGTTGGATAATAAGATATTGATGAATCCGGACTATATGCATGTTTTTACTGATTCATGTTTACATTTCATGTTTTGTGAATATTTTACTATATTTGACATGTCTGCTTTTATTGTTCATGGTTATGTTGAGAAATCTAGTAGTTCATGACTTAGTGGCCTCGTACGTCATGGACAGACCTAGTGACACGTGTGGGTGTGTTGACTGAAATTAGATGGTGAACCAGAGTTTTAATAGGGATTGTTTGTTGACTTAGAAAAACGAGAAGAGTTGGGATGAGAAAATCACGGTTCATGTGATCGGATAAGGCTGTTGATGTATCTTCCAGACTCGCACCAGTGAACCGTTTCACACTGGGGTTAGTTTGTTGGGCTAAGTGAACCGTTTTGCACTTGGTCAGTAAAATCGTTTCGTCACCCGAGTTTTGCTTGAGTTCGAACCAGGCCGAAATCGGATTGCGTGTAGTCCTCTCACCGAAGCGTTTCGCAGGTTTGGATGCACGTAGGGGATTTGTGAACAGTCAGTATCTGCTGATATGAGCGTTGACTCTGTGTGAGATGTGGACCAGTGAGTTTAGGATGGCTAGTATTCGACCCGGTTACCGTATGCAGTTAGCTTTATGTTTATCATGTTTTAGTAGTGTTTTCGCATGTTGATTTTGTTGGCTTTCCAGTTACATGTCCGTTTATCATTTCTATTATCGTATCGTTTTCCGCTTGGGTTTTCTTTCACTCTATTTATTTTGTGGGATCTTGCCGTATGCCGTACACACTGACGTATACCGTTTTCTCTGGTGTACGTTAGACTTAGAGGAAGAACGGGTCCAGCTGGGAGATTGCCAGGAGCCAGAGGATCCTCCGTAGGAGTGCTTTGTAGACCAAGCAAAATAAGCCGAAGCCTAGTTTTTCTTTTATTAGTTGATGGTCTTGGTTTATTTTTGTAGTATTTCCTTTCTATTTTCATTGGATGATGTATTTTTATATTCTCTAGTATTCATTGTTCAATTTTGTGTAAGGGCATGTGGACCCGAATACTATGTCTTGGATGATATTCATTTGTGATATGTATTATTTTATTCTGTGTTGTTCATTATATTCTTTCTATCTGTGATCGGGGACCTGTACCTTCGTATTGTATTTATTTCTTAACGCTTAGCGTATTAGGTTGAGAAGAAATGTTTATTTTTATTCTCCTTAATCTAATACGTCGTGGGCTTGTTCACGTTCCGATTCTCAGAAATTTTGGGAAGCGGGGCGTGACAGTATACGATTGGGCATATGTCTTCAGTAATAGCCTGTTAATCTCTGATGGGGTCAAAGGAGACAATTCACAAACTAGAATGATCCTCAAGATGTTTGAAGAGGTAATCCGCAAACTGTTTCAAGCTGACTTGTGGAAATTTCTTCTTTGCCCTAATGTCTGCATCAGCCATGGTCGTTTGATAATGGCAACTCAGCTCCTAGAAAATGTCATGCGCAACAGAGGTTGTCTCCTTCATCCGATTCAACTGATCAGCAGTCGAAAAATACTCTTGGTAAGGTATATCCCTAATTGGTAACCCGGATACTTTCATCATCTCATGGAGAGAAAGACCTAACTCTCCACTCTTGATCACAAAAGTATTGGTGTCCAGATTGTATATCTCAAAAAGAGTGAAAAAATGATCTACACTAATTAGGAGACTATACATATTAGCTCGTATGGGGACGTACAATCATTTATCAGCCAACTCATTGCCCTAATGGCTAAGTACGTAGCTCGTCAGTCTTGTCCACCATCAGTCAGCAGAAGAATGGACCCAGCCATAGCAGTGATGCTTCTTAATCGGTAGCTCTCTTCCTAATCGAGCTAAGCGGTTCTTCATAGTATTCGTCTTCACCAACAATTCATTCTGTGGCAAGCTGTCATGACCTAGTATCCAAGGATGAAGCCCTTAGATAGAATTTCTATCACTTGAACCAGGAATCTTGGCATCCCTACCAATGAATCCGCAATGAATGCATTCATGATCTTCCGTTAGCCGCCAAGACATTTCTCGGGTCACCACTAAAATTTTAAGCTGTATGAGGGAATAGTGCCGAGGAATAGGAGGTAAGAACTGAAATACTCCATTATGCTCGTTCAACCATTACTTCGAGCCGCATGAGAGTCTTGCAGGATCCTCGACAGAGTCGCCGAACAGATAATGGGGTTTCCTTAAATGTTCAGTCAAATCCTGATACTTGGTCAAGGGTACGTCAGTGATCAACATTAAATTTAGGAGCTTCTCTAATAAATTTAGGAGATCAGGGAAGTCCTCCGGGCAATCAACATTAAATTTAGGAGCTTCTCTAATAAGAGGACTCCCGTCAAAAGAAGCATAGGCAATGCCACTTCGACCGGTCACTTCACTATTAGAGAAGGCCATAGATGGGAAATTAACTGGAATATATACATACATACATACATATATATATATATATATACACACACACACACACAATATTTCTAAATGTGAAACAAGGGGTATAACTCATCTCGTAAACTCATGAGATAGAGTTACCACCTTATGATCGGCGAGGCGATTTAAGTTATACTACGCACGAAAGACAATGTACGTTGTCGTATATGAATATTACGACGACATATCCTACCTAACAAAGTGCAAGACAACATGAAATCGCCCCTTTTTGCCTTGAGATGTGTTTTGACCAAGCAAAATAACATCTTTTCAGCGTCGATCCCCACGAAGGAGGATATCGAATCTTCCCGAATGCCCCGTAAAGGAGAGCAAACGATGACCTATATACAAAATTCACAAAGTTCTAACTTTTGAATTGATAAAAGTTTAGAAAAATCATCTCCATAGGAAGCAACCACGGGCTCCTCTCTCTCAGCTGCATGGGAGGCAGATCTACCTCAAGGCACGCAAGATCTCTTGGGAGACATAGTAAAAAAGTGATTTTTATCGAAAATCCTACAAAAAAGTTAGGGTTTTTAAGATAAAATCGTGAAAAAACACCCAAGATATGATCCAAGAGCTCGACATTCATCAAGGATCAAGAAAAAAATAAGCTTGGATGAAAAGAAATTGGAAGAGGAGATCAAACCTCAAAGGAAAGCTTCAAAAACCCTAAAGCCCACGAGCAAAATCCGACCAAATCTAAGACAAAGAAGAAGAGGAGGGTTCGGGAACTCTCTAGGAAGGATTTTGAGGAATTTTTGAATGTAAAGAGGCGGCTTGAAGTGGTAAAAAATCTCCAAAATCTCGATTTATAAAGATCGCTGGAAACCCTCTGTCCACCCGCTTGCTAGACAGTCGATACTGTCTCGCGCTTCCGAGACAGCAACACTATCTCGTACTTCCGAGATAGTGTCAATTGTATCACAAATGGGCCCAACTCGACGTGTTCTTGGTTACATTCGTAGAGCATTCTCAACCCATTTTTAGTATATTTTGACACTTCGATGAGTATACAAGTCTAAACTACATCTCATTGAACCTCCGATGGGTACACGAGGTTAAACTAATTCCTAAAAACTCCGATGAGTACATGAGTACAAACTAATTCTCCCTACTCTAACGCCTTAAGAGCTTAAACTGTGTAGACTCCATTTACGTACGAGTATAAACTATGTTTACACCACGATGAAGCCGACGCCAGTCAACGCGTCAATAATTTTGCCGAAATGAGGCTCAAGAAAGATGCCAAGTCAAAGAATAATTCTGGGGAGTTCAATCACGATTCAGATACAAACTCCTGACGAAAGTGATCAGTTCAACGTCGATTCAACGACACGAGCTAACTCAGAAATTGACACGCCAGTCTCAATTCAAGATTTCGATAGCGTTTAGAAGATAAACACAACACCAGAAGAAGTTCGGCTATTCGATAAAATACTGAATAAATTGAAAGATGAAGAAGTCTAAGAATTGAAGACTAGGCATATCATATCCAAAACATTCCAGCCTTCTCTATAAAAGAATGAGGCTGAAATACTTTGGAGGGGGTATCTGTAGGCATCAAAAATTACCTATAAGGTATCACACATAGCTCAAGTTGAAAGGAAGGTGATAAATGTCATCATCTGAGTTACAGAGTATCATCCGATGCCAAAGATCAACTAAGGAGCCAAATTAACAATGGGAATCACAATTCGATGACCCCTACAAAGTGAGTAAAGGTCGACGTCTCAATCAACTGGACGAGACGGCACCTCTTGTGTCGACTCGACCTCCTGTGTCAACTCGAAAGGTAGCCGACGTCTTGATAAGGCGAGATGACACCTCCTGTGTTGACTCGAAAGGCGGTCGATGTCTCGATCAGACAAGGAGACCCCTCCATGTTGACTCGAAAGGCGATGATAGCCAACTCGACGTCTGAGACGAAATCCGAGACGAGATCCCCTTCGTACCGACTAGAGAGGCGGTGATAGCCGACTCAAAGATTGAGATGAAATCCGAGATGAGATCCCCTTCCTATCGACTCGAGAGGCGGTGATAGCCGACTCGAAGTTCGAGATCATACCCGAGATGAGACCCCTCCATGTTGACTTGAAAGGCGGTGATAAACGACTCAAGTCCGAGACGAAGTCTGAGACGAGATCCCTCCATGTCGACTTGAAAGGCCGTGATAGACGACTTGAAGTCCGAGACGAAGTCCGAGATGAGACCCCTCCATGTCGACTCGAAAGCCGGTGATAGACGACTTGAAGTCCGAGACAAGACCCGGGATAAGACCCCTCTATGTCGACTCGAAAGGCGGTGATAGCCGACTCGAAGTTTGAGATGAAGTCCGAGACGAGACCCCTCCATGTCAACTCGAGAGGCGGTGATATCCGACTCGAAGTTCGAGATGAAATCCGAGATGAGATCCCCTTCGTGTCGACTTGAAAGGCGGTGATAGCCTACTCGAAGTCCAAGACGAGACCCGAGATGAGATCCCCTTCGTATCAACTCGAAAGGTGGTGATAGTCGACTTAAAGTTCGAGACGAGACCCGAGACGAGACCCATCCATGTCGACTCGAAAGGTGTTGGTAGTCGATTCGAAGTCCGAGACGAGATCCCTTCGTGTTGACCCGAAAGGTGGTGTCAATCGACACACCTTGAGTCGACTCAAAAGTTTCCCATATCATCAGACGACTCCCACTGAGCTAAAGTGAAGTTTCAACGCTCTTTGTGACACTCTGACAAAAGAGATTACAAGTCAATGAATCTCTTCAACACAAAAATGCATTACACAAAGTTCGAGACACAGAACATGTCTCGGAAGCTATGAGGAAATTCATAGTTTCCGAGGTAATGTTCACTATCTCGGAAGCTGTGAGACAACTCATAGTCTCTGAGATAGTGGCGACTGTCTCGGAAACTAGAGCAAGCCTAGCGACGGTTTTATCGAGTTTTGTGCGGTCCACGTGGCTTCATAACTGCTGAGGATCATCAATAAATGTGGGGGAGCCGTTACAAGCAAAAATCTCATCCATAACTGCAGAAATAATGGCATTTAAACATAGTGGGAGCGGTTACAAAACGGATAGGATCGAGTCCTGTTTCCGAGACAGTGGCGACTGTCTCGGAAATAGGAGTTTGCTGAGGTGGTTTCTTTTTAATTTAAACATTCAGTTATGGTTCCTATGGGTTATAAATAGCCCCCTACCACCTATATGCAGGAGGACGGAGCATACCAGAGCAAGAAGAATCATAGACTTGAGGATTTTGAGCATTCTAAGTAAGAGGGAAGGAGAGTCTTGTCTTCATCACGTGCAAGCCTTTTTAGAATTCTTGTGATTCCTCGAGATCTAAGCTTTGACTAGATCTTGGGAAGAGTGTTTTATCTTACTTTGCTAATATATCCACTTATGTCTTTGTTTCTAAAACGAAACATCGACCTTAAGCCTTCTTCACAATTCAACTTGGATCTGTGATTTGGTCATCCACGGGCTAACGTACCCCCGACACAGGCAAAGATCCCACGCAAGCAGCGAACGATAAACATTCCTACGTGTGTTTCTAGGGAGCCTTTGTAATCTTGTTTTGTTGTAAAGAGTAGTTTTACAAAGCATAAAGGCTCACTCCTTTGTATTCATTGTAATCAATAAACAGTTATAATGACCTACAAAAAAAATTATTCCTGACGCAAACAAACATCGCATTTAATGCTTGGCAGGTGCTATCATGACTCTAGCCCAGATGGACTTCATGACTCATCAGACCATATGGGTACCACCACGCCGGCGGTCACTTCCCATTTAATGCCGAAATGACCTTTCCTCCACTCGCTAGCCGACACCTGTAAAGCAAGTACCGACGTGGCCGTCAGCCCATACTTCGCCACCGCCTCTCTGCTCTCGGCCAAAGTAACCAATTTACCCTCGCCATCTTAGTATAAATACATGTAATATTTCAACTTGGGCCAGATCCCTAATTCTGCTTTCGGAACGAGATTCTCCAATTTTGCAAATAAAACTGCACACACACAATAATTACTACAATTCTTACAAACCCCACTTAAGTTCATCAGCTAATTAACTTGATCGTTGGAGGTACAACAGGGAAATCAAACCCCACCCTCTTACAAATTTCTACCTGTGCAGATTTTTTAGATACCCCACTCAAGAACCAGACATAAAGTCAGGGAAGAAATCGGCCCCTTCTTCAATACTGAATAAAGTTATCTAATCCTGGACATAATTGACTGTGTGATCATTTAACATTAACAGAACTCCATTCAACATCCTTCAATCCTTCAGGTTTCTTCTCCTTCAAAGCTTGATCAACACCATGCTGCACAAGAATATCTTGAACTGTGCACTGCCATACTGTTGAATTTGCCTTGCCGTTGAATAGCGAAATATCGAACTTCGGACCCGAAGAAGTCATCATCCTATAACCACAATCAAAATTCAAATCACTCACTGTAGAAATTAAATTTGTTAAAACTGACATAAAAAACGAACTCAGCACATTGAAAAACCCTAGGAACGACTACTGGATCACTAAAATCCGCCTCCAAATCCTCGACCAAAAGACAAATGAATCTGCACCGTCGGATTTGATTTAAAAGTTTGTAAGCAAACCCTCACCCACGTGAACAGTATTCCCGCCACCGCTACATTATTCCCTACTACAATACCATTTTTTTTGTTTCCCCTGATGTTGATCACAATGCTTCGACCACTGACGCCTTCACCAATCGCACACCAGTCAAACCTCCATGAACCGTCGAACCCCGCTCTGATACCACTTGTTGGGATTTTTAAATATCGTAAAAACCCCAAAAATCACTAAACGTAGCAAATAGAATTACACGAGATTTAACGTGAAAACCCTCAATAGGGAAAACCACAGGATCAAAATCAATCCACTATCACCTCTAAATTATAATCTTTTACACGGACAAAGACTGTCAAATCTTCTCTCTCACAATACCCTTGAACCTGGTTACACCCTCTAAAACAATGATTACAAGAATATTGTCTCTCTCCTTCTCTCTACTCTCTTTGGTTTTTCCTCCAACAATAGAAGAATATATATAGGAAAACCAAAATTCTATCTCTTGTCTAATTTCCTAATTAGAATATTGCCGTTGAATAGCGAAATATCGAACTTCTAACCCGAAGAAGTCATCATCCTCTAACTACAATCAAAATTCAAATCACTCACTGTAGAAATTAAATTTGTTAAAACTGACATAAAAAACGAACTCAGCACGTTGAAAAACCCTAGGAACGACTACTGGATCACTAAAATCCGCATCCAAATCCTCGACCAAAAGACAAATGAATCTGCATCGTCGGATTTGATTTAAAAGTTTGTAAGCAAACCCTCACCCACGTGAACAGTATTCCCGCCACCGCTACATTATTCACTGCTACAATACAATTTTTTTGTTTCCCCTGATGTTGATCACAATGCTTCGACCACTGACGCCTTCACCAATCGCACACCAGTCAAACCTCCATGAACCGTCGAACCCCGCTCTGATACCACTTGTTGGGATTTTTAAATATCGTAAAAACCCCAAAAATCACCAAACGTAGCAAATAGAATTACACGAGATTTAACGTGAAAACCCTCAATAGGGAAAAACCACGGGATCAAAATCAATCCACTATCACCTCCAAATTATAATCTTTTACACGGACAAAGACTGTCAAATCTTCTCTCTCACAATACCCTTGAACCTGGTTACACCCTCTAAAACAATGATTACAAGAATATTGTCTCTCTCCTTCTCTCTACTCTCTTTGGTTTTTCCTCCAACAATAGAAGAATATATATAGGAAAACCAAAATTCTATCTCTTGTCTAATTTCCTAATTAGAATAGGATTTAAATTCCTAATCATGACACTTAATCTCCTAATCATGATAGATCTCTAACCCTATCTAACTCTCATGAAGTTATACAAAGAATCAAAGACACAATCCTAACTTGCCCGCCAAGTTAACTTGGCCTCTAAGAAAACTACTAGGTTTGGGCCTAGCCTTCAAACCCACATCCGACTTGAAGTTTGAGTTGGTACCCAACACTTGCCCCAAGTAATAAGCGTGAGCAAGTCTACAACATCACATTAAAGCCCATTAATGGAGCGCAAAGTTTTCTTTAGCAAGTTATGAAGAAGTCTTGTAGAGAGATTGTGTGATTCAATATATACAATGTTTCCGATCATAAAAATCTGTCTTGGTAAGATCTTTCGATTCGTACTCACTTTATAGAAAGTAACTTCACCCAAAATTTTGTGACCGAAGATGATGGTTAGCTAATTAGATGCATGAGCGATATAGTCAACAGTGTTCAACCAATTAATATTTAAGCTCATCCTTTTGTCTTTCGTTCCTCCTGCAGTGAGAGAAACAATGATTTGGTATTCGCCGTATGACTATTTTCACTCCTAGTCGAGTTAGTTCCTAACGGAAAAGGCTAACTTGGACTAATTTGGGACAAGTTGTAGGCTTCGAGGGATTTATTTAAAAATATATATCAGGATTTGGAGGACTTCTTTCAAAACATATAAGATTTGAGGCACCAATATCTCGAAAACCCGAAACTATATAGCTAACTTTATTGATTTAACAATTTACTAAACTTCTAATTTACTAACTAAATTTGTAGTTATATTGGTCATAGTTACTATTTACACAATAAGTAATCTGTCACAATCCTAATTCACGTAGTCCATGAATATAAATGTAGTCCGAAACTCCACCATTTTGAATTCTATCCAAAAATTTCAAAAAGTCTATCTAAATATCTAGCACAAATTTCTTTAGTCTTAATAAAAAGTCTAGGATGTATGATTATTGGGCAATTGTCCTAGCCTAACAATCCCAAACACATAAACATCCTCTCGATTTAGAGCTTGTCTTGTTCCGCCCAGAGGCGCCGTTGGGGCGGAACTTCAGGTTCCGCAGAACAGGGCCCCCCGCTTGGAGGGGCCCCCTAATCACCAACCGACGCTCCGGCGGCGCCTTTCTCACCTCCGGTCATAATTCTAGGGTTAAGAGTGAGGATTTTAGTTCCCAAGCTTGATATCAAATTTTTCCATCATCTCGTCTCCCAATCTCTTTACCTCTTGAAAGCGGAAGCAAAACAAGCTCTGGATCCACGGAAAGAAGCCTACTTTGGGTTCCTCATCCTTCGAAAGCTCTTTTCTTCTCCTTTTCACTACCCATCCCCCTAATTCTCCACAATCCAATCTTTATTGCTCCCAGAGAACTCCAGCAGCACCCAGGGATGAATCAGAAGAATCCCACGTCGAAACTTCCTCCTATGTGCCTCTCCTTCAACAATGCACCGCGCTCGGGTCGCTTCCGATGGCTCAATCCCTCCATGCCCACATTCTCAAAACTGGAACCTATCGAGATGTATTCATTTCAACTTCACTCATCAATGCATATATGAAGTGTGGCGCCGACATCCATGCACGCAAATTGTTTGATGAAATTCCTGAAAGAAATGTTGTCACTTGGACCTCTCTGATCACTGGCTATGTTTGTAATTCGAAACCATAATCTGGTATTGAGTTGTTCGTTGAATTGTTACAAACAGGGTGTTACCCTACTAATTACACTCTTGGATCGGTTTTGAGTGCTTGTTCTTCGCTTTGCGAGATTGATTTTGGCAAACAGATTCATGGGTATCTAGTGAAGTATGGGCTTGAGTTGGATACTAGCATTGGGAATTCTTTGTGTGGCTTGTACTCAAAATGTGGAAGGTTGAAATTGGCAGCTAAGGCTTTTCAGAGGATTGAGGATAAGAATGTGATTTCTTGGACGACAATTGTGTTGGCTTGTGGGGATAATGGTAATGCTGAGTTGGGCTTGAGGATGTTTGCAGATATGTTGGTGGAGAATGTGCAGCCAAATGAGTTCACTTTGACGAGTGCGATGAGCCTATGTTGTGTGGCGCCTGACCTTTGTCTAGGGAAGCAGGTATATTCTTGATTTCTAAGAATTTATTTCAAGGATTTAGTAGGCTATGAAGAGAGGTTAAATAAAGGTGCATGGGTTGAATGTAGTTCATGTTCATTTTAGCATGCAACTATCAAGTAGGATTGACATACACACAATATGAGACTGAACAAGATAACTAGTGAAAATCTGATAACACCTCTAATTAAGAGGCCCCAATTGAAATTTAGAACCGGGCCCCCAAATTGTCAGCCACGCCTCTGGTCCCGCCATGTTAATAATTTCTTATAATATCTTCTTCTTCTTCTTCTTTTTGTTTGTTTTGTTTGAAGGGGCATAAATCTATAGAAATGTTCACCCAAAATGAGACTTTTCTTTGGAATCCATTTTCCTAGCTTTTGAGCTTGGAAATGGGATGAAAGCCACTTTTAGCAATGAAGTATATATATATATAGAGAAAAAAAAAATGTTTTTTGTACTCGGACAAGGGCTTTGACAACGTAATTGCAATCACGGATTTTTTACATATTAATCCCTCAAATCTTCAATAATTTCATATTAGTCTCTCAAATCTTGGAATTCCATGTTAGTCCCTCAAATCATATGACGTCATGCAAAATCATCCCTATGATTAAATACATTTATTTAAGTAGAATATTCCGTCAAATCTAAATATTAGAAGCAAAATTAGGGCTTTACTCCTCTGTAAACTTTCTAAATCCATTTCATAATACTTTCAACCAAAAATCCTCTTTCTTAAAAAAAAAAAAATCAAATTCACTTGAGTTCTTCCCTAATGGTCATAAAAACACCGTAACTCAAAATTTCTCATTTAAGGAATCTACAATCTTCTCCTCCATTGTTTGAAACATTAAAGGAGATGATTTTTACATCTTTTATTAAGAAGAGGGGGTAATGTGATAATTAACAGTGTTTGTCTTGTAGTCAACCCGATCATGATTTTGTTTTTTCATTACCAAACAAACGTAGGGTTGATTTCGCAAGACTCGGTAGGCTTGGAGGGACTAATACCAAAAAACCCTACAATCAATTAATTTATTTACCTTTACCTTTCTTAGTACCATGAATTCCTATTTTTGGGCGTCTACATCCAGACGATAGAAGAACAAAAAGTAAAATTTCCCCTATTTTTGGGTTAGATCTGAAACGCGAACGAAAACCCTAACTCTAGTCGCCGCCGCGGCCGCCTCTTTCAATTGTAGGCGGCTGTCTCGCGATAGAGAGGGAAATTCGTCAAGATTCAGATATAGGGCTCACCGGCGACGACGTACGACGACGATGAAGACGAGGATACGAGTACCGGGATCTCAGGATCTTACACTGGATTGGGAGGTGTTGGAAAAATATCAGGTGAGAATTTTTGATGATTTTCTTCCGTCACTTTCCTTCTGATACGAAAAAGTTACCGCATAAAAGCTAGCCATTTTAAAAAAATTAACAGATGCTCTTATGCTTGAAAATCCTTCTCCGGCTCCCCCTCATCCCAGTCGGTAAGTGTAATAAATTCTTTTTGAACATTTTATGCCTGCTTTTATGTTTAATACGCTCTGAAAGTAGGGCCCGGAAAGAAGGTAATTAAAAGATCTCCTTATGTTCTCTTTAAAGGCGAACCAAGTCCCCGGATGGATTCTATTTCTTTTTACTGGCGTAATGAGCATAGTATTAACTTAATACATGTCATTTGTTATTTTGAGACTGTGTTTGACGAGCATAGTATTAACTTAATACATGTCATTTGTTATTTTGAGACTGTGTTTGACGATGCACCCATGAACAAGGATTTCTTTCCGTTCCTTTTACTACATTTGTTATTTTGAGACTGTGTTTGACGATGCACCCATGAACAAGGATTTCTTTCCGTTCCTTTTACTATATATGTAGTTACACGCTCCCGAGCATAGTTATGCTCAGTTTGTTATAAAGCTAATGGATAGCAATATGAGCAAATAGAATAGAGTGAAGATAATGAGCACTCAATCCTTCAATTCTTTTTTTTATTCACTTACAAATACAATCTCATGCCATCTACTTATAGGCATGTGAAAGGGAGATATTACATACATCATATTTATGAGAATTTATTTGGGAATGTTAATAGACATCTACAATTAGTACTACTATAACTCCTTGGAATACCAATGGACATCAATAATAATAAGGGTTTTTTTATTTCTAGCTCTATTTGTTTACTTCACTTTATCTATAAACCCAATGACTATTTGTTGTATCTCTACACCCAATTTTTTTTTGTATTTATCTTTAAACTTTATCTATAAACCCAATGACTATTTGTTGTATCTCTACACCCAATTTTTTTTTGTATTTATCTTTAAACCCAACTTTCAAATTACAGTAGGCTGAACAGTATCTCTACACCCAATTTTTTTTTGTATTTATCTTTAAACCCAACTTTCAAATTACAGTAGGCTGAACATATGTATTTATACAGAAACATAGTAAAATTCCCAAAATATCTTTTCAATAGCCCCATATAAAACTCAGTTCCTCTCTCTCTCTCTCTCTCCTCGTTTTCCCCATTTCATCTCTCAGCCCTAATTGAAAAACCTGCGTCCCCCTTCCTGTCATCGCCGTCGTCGTCGTAAGCTCGTCGTCGCAGTCCCCGTGGCCCGTCGCCGTAGCAGTGACCACGCCGTGAGCTCGCCGTCGCCTTGATCTCGCCGTCGTCGTCGCCCATCGCTGTCGCAGTGACCACGCCGTCACCTTGATCTCGATGAGAGTGCTCTGATTGCTATCAGTCTCTGTGCATTGTGAACCCGAGTTAAGTAAGTATAAGATTGCAATAGTGTGCCCTCAATTTTAATTTAAAAATTCACTTACTCATACAGTCAAGTAAATTCACACCCAATGAAACCATAGCCCCCAACGAGGGAGGAAACATCACAACTACAACGTATTTGTTGTATTCATAAACCTAATTATCTTTTTGTATTTGTCTTTGAGCCCAACTTACAAAATACAATAGGAAAAACATATGTATTTGTACACCCACACGGTTAAAACCCAAAACACCACACGGTTAAAACCCCAAAACACCCCTCTCTCTCCCCACTTAACCAGTTTTCTCTCTCACTCTCTTTCATGTTCTTCCCCATTTTCAAAAAAGTATAATATTGATATGATACTAACGTTGGCTTAATTTTTTTTTGGTTGCAGAAAAGCACACACCATGGATGTGGTTAGAATTCCATCAAATATTGGCTACTTCCGGGACCTCCTCCAAAATCGTATTTCTTCTACATTGTTAGAGGATCATCGGACATCTCTTCGAGATACACCTTTCGATGAGTATTTGGATGTTCCTAATATTCCAATTCAACATGTTCTAGTGGATTGCTTGCTGGAAGTCTTTGATGTGAAAAAAATAGCTTCAAAATTGGAGGAAAATGGACCTCTTTTAGTGTTCAAGATGTTGCGAGAATTACGGGTCTCCCGATAGGAGGATCTATTGTAGATACGAGGTTCCATAGAAGCGATCGCGAGACAATCTACAAGCTCGTGCTATCATTTAGGTCGAAGGCAGAAATTGTGGAGGATAGGAAGTGTAGGACTAGGAGAGGAAAGAAGAAAACTAACGAGGGAAAGAAGAAGATTGTGTGTGTGCTAGAAGGGGTAGGATGGGTGAACTTATTGAGGAGATGGCTGAGCGTAGAGATCCTCTTGTGCCACAGATGCTCGTGGTTTTCATCATAGGCTTTATATTATGTCCTCAAGCTAATATGGGTTGCCCTTTGTTTGCCTTTAGATATGCTGAGAAATTGGATACTCTTAATGAGTACAATTGGGCAGAAGCAGTGTTTAATGTGTTAAGGACTGAGATGGTTAAAGCTAAAAAGACCATCACTAAGAGGTCTGAGGGAAATCGATGTAGAGGTGGTTATATGGGGGGCTTTGCATCGGTTTTGGTGGTAAGTTAACCTTTTCTATATTTATGTCATTTTTCATTTTATATATTTAGTTCATTTAGTCATATTTGTTGTTGTACTAAAATTATCATCTTTTCACAGATATGGTTTTATGAGCTTGTGGGAAAGTTAAGCCTTCGCGTAGGAGCTAAATCCCTACCACCTATCCTAAGCTTCTATAAGTGTCCAAAACCTTTACGGAGGAATGCGTTGCAGAATTTAGTTAGAGACCCGGATAATTTTAGCCAATATCATAAGGGCTCGAGGTCTCTAAAATTTCAAAAGAGGATTGCTGAAGCTGTCACTTCCACTAAAGAAGCTGCTTCTTCAAAATTCAAGGGAAATGTATAATGGTTTATTTGTATGTAATGTTACTTTTCCTATTATTATGTGGGTTCAAATAGTAATTTAATGTGTTTTTTTGCTAAAATGGAACTTATTATTCGATGTTGGTGAATTATATATGCTTTCGTTGGTTTGATTCATGAATGTAACTGTACTTGGGTTGTTCACATGTAGGTAATCACTGAAGCTGATTTGGATCAGCTCATCCATGAAAAAAAAGTTGAATTAAACCTTCTCTTGAAGATGAAGAGGGAAATATTCGGTGGAAGGCAAGAGGATGTCGATAGTGATAGCGGAGATGAGGATGACGTGGATGATGAAGATGATAGTGATGGAGGCGATGAGGATGGCAGGAATGAGGAGGATGATAGAGATGTAGGCGAAGGTGAAGGTGAAAGTGATGATGGAGTAGGAGATGAGGGTGGTGGTGGTGATGTGGATGAGGATGATGGAGATGTAGATAGAATGAATGTAGATAAAGATGATGGTGGAGATGGTGCTAATGACGATGTAGACATGGATTCAATTGAAGTGGATGATGACGCATTTCTGCTTAGCCCGCGCGATATTGCGGTGATTGAAGACAAGCGTAAAACCCCTTCCGTTAAACGAACGGTTCTATCGAGATCGCGGCTCGTCAGACCATCTACACGTTCTCCCTTTGTCCCGCTTTGTAATTGAAAAGGTGTACCAAAATATCCGGGAAGGAAGGAAGTAAGGGATGATGAACGAGACTACTCGATAACTTTTGGAAGGACAAAAAAATGACAATGTAAGGAATATCGAAAGACCTATTTTATGACTTTTATTGTGTTTTCATTGACACATTTAGTAAGTTTTTTTCATATATAGGGAGACGTTAGTGTGGTCATCAAGTGATGCTTTGGTAACTCGTAAGGATGCATTGGAATTATTTAAAGGAGAAGCAATTAGTTGAGACGTAAGTTCCCTTTTTTCCCTTATGTTTCACACAATGCACGTGTAGCATATAATCTTTAATTTTTTATTATGTGCATTTCAGGTTATAGTCTCCTATGTTGTGCTTCTAAATATGTTGATGGAGATGCGTCCAAATTATGCAAAGGACATATACATTGAGGGTTACTGTAAGTGGATTCTCGATTGGAGATTAAAAGTATTATTCATATATTATCTTCGATACTAAAAATAATTCTCTCTTTGGTTTTTTGTAGATATGCATCTATATTATCTTCGATACTAAAAATAATTCTCTCTTTGGTTTTTTGTAGATATGCATCAACGAAAATAATCCGTCAAGTGTCGAACGCATGTTTAAGTTCTCTCTTTGGTTTTTTGTAGATATGCATCAACGAAAATAATCCGTCAAGTGTCGAACGCATGTTTAAGGCAATAACTAGTACACGTTTCCTTGCACTTGATAAGATTATTTTCCCACTTCTAACTTCATTTCATTGGCATATGTTGGTGTTATCTATAAAAGATAGAAGGTTTCATCATTACTCTTTTCAACACGGATATATGTCTGATGCCATTGATTTTAGAGTGAAGCTTATGACATCCATCCCTGATGAGTGGAATATGGATATTAGCTCTTGTCATGAGGTAGAAAGTGTTGATGTACCTCAACAACGTGGGTGAGTGTATTCAACCTATTCCTATGCTGTTTTGTTGTATTTGTCGATACATAGAATTTATATAGTGCGGTTCCATGAAATTTTTTATAGTTGTACTTCCTATTTTTGTACTTGCAGTAGCCTAGATTGCGGGGTGTTCTTGATGTTATATATGTTTAGCCTCGTATCCGGTCAAGCAATTTCAATAGATCAAAAGGATTGTGCAAGACATAGAGCTCATATCGTAGCTCTATTTCTATCTGAAGGTATATTTTTCATAATTGTAATATGTTTAATGTATGCGGTTATACTTTTACATTCCGTCTACTATTCTTTTAATCCGTGTATCAGTTGATTTCAGGATATAAACAATCACCGCAAGCTCACTTCCCTGGATGCTAGATGCCATCTATCCTTTTTTTTCCTGTTGATTGTTGTAAATCATCAAATGGCATCTATACTTTTATATTTCGTCTACTATTCTTTGAAGGCCCTTGGGCAATTTCAATGTTGAATTTGGCCCTTCGAAGCTTACTGATCCTTCGAAGATTGGTGGGCTGTTGAATGGGTTGGAAACTATGAGGATGAATAACCTCTTTTGGCAGTCTTGATGGTGAATCTTTGGTGGTTTTTGCTTTGAAGAATCAGAGAGCAGGAAGCTTTGTAGGAATGAGCCATTATAGCAAACAAAAACAAAGCCTTTAACCCAAGTTTGCAACTATCTATTACATTCTTTATTATTCTTTGCATGTTGAGAGTTGTTTATATACATAAAATTGTTCCTAATGATGCTTGTTTAAGCCGTTGAGCCTCCGAGACGAGTAATCAGCCAGCTAGAAAAGGAAAAACAATAAAGAAGAGGGAAAACTGGATTTAAGTTAAAATTGTTCTGTAATATGTGTATCTGAAATATGTGTGAGTATGTTTTGTAACATTTCTCAGCTTTTGACTAAGTTTGTGCCTGTGAATGTATCTGAAATACGTGTGAGGATGTTTTGTAACATATATGTGAGGATGTTTTATAACATATCTCAATTTGTGCAATTAGTTGTGACTGTGAATGTATCTTAAATTGGTCATTGTTAAAATTTGTTACATATCTCAAATTGTGACTGTAAATGTAGTGGTGAGTTCGTAGCATATTTCAGCTTGTGACTGTGTTTGTGATTGAAAATGTAGCGTGTTAAGTGTAGAGGATGTTTTATAACATATGTATGTTTGTGATTGTAAGTGTAGCGGGTTATCCTGTAAGTGTAGCGTGTTACACTGTAAGTGTAGCGGGTTATCCTGTAAGTGTAGCGGGTTACACTGCAAGTAGAGCGGGTTATACTGTAAGTGTAGCGGGTTATTCTGTAAGTGTAGCGGGTTATCTTTTAAGTGTAGCGCATAAAACTACAAGTGTAGTGGATTATCCTGTAAGTGTAGCGTGTTACATTACAAGTGTAGCGGGTTACACTGTAAGTGTAGTAGGTTATTCTGTAAGTGTAGCGGGTAAAACTACAAGTATAGCGGGTTATCCTGTAAGTGTAGCGTGTTACACTACAAGTGTAGCGGGTTGCACTGCAAGTGTAGCGGGTTATCCTGTAAATGTAGCGGGTTAGCCTGTAAGTGTAGTGAGTTGTATTGCAAGTGTAGCGGGTTTATCCTGTAAGTGTAGCGGGTTATCCTGCAAGTGTAGCGGGTTACACTACAAGTGTAGCGGGTTACACTGTAAGTGTAGCGAGTTATCTTGTAGTGTAAGTGTAGAGGGTTACATTACAAGTGTAGCGGATTATCCTGTAAGTGTAGCGGGTTATACTGTAAGTGTAGCGGGTTACACTACAAGCGTAGCGGGTTACACTGCAAGTGTAGCGGTTATCTGTAAGTGTAGCGGGTTATACTGCAAGTGGAGCGAGTTATCCTATGTGTAGCGGGTAGCGGGTCACATTACAAGTGTAGCTAGTTAGCCTGTAAGTGTAGCGGGTTAGTCTGTAATATAAGTGTAGAGTGTTACACTGTAAGTGTAACGGGTTATCCTGTAAGTGTAGCGGGTTACACTGTAAATGTAGCGGGTTATACTGCAAGTGTAGCGGGTTATCATGTAAGTGTAGCGTGTTATCATGTAAGTGTAGCGTGTTATGCTGAAAGTGTATAGTGATAGAATGAAAGCGTAGAGGGATAGACTTATGACAAACCAAACCACAAACATATATCTTGCATCCAAAATTAAGATAAAAACATGCCTTCTATTGATCCAAAAGTATCACATAACTCTCGATCATAGAAACACATATCAAACACATAACAAACACATAGCAAATTATGCTAAAAACATGTCTTACATTGATTCAAAAGTATGCCACTTTCACAAAACTATAACACAAAAGTCATGCATATTTACAATATATGTAGTCTGTTCTACGGTTGTGACCATACTGTTGATATCTACTATATTTTAACTCTTTATGGGGATTCAATCCTGGAGGAATGCGCTTTATTCTTGGTCTTCCATGAAGAATTGATGTTGTCGGCGGTCGAATCACCATATTTTCATCATCTACATGTGGTTTGTCATCGTAAGGAATTGGGTATATAGGAAAGGAGTAGCATTTGCGGTATGTTTCCACACTAAAGTAGTGAGAAATATATGAGTAAAGTATGCCGTTATTTTGTCGAATTACCGTAGCCGCATGTTTGAAAGGTAGCCCGACAACTTGCCATTCACGACAAGTGCATGTACGCTCATTCAAATCTATTTCAACGGTGGGGAAATCATAGACCTCATACCTTCCCGTAGTAGAAGGAATAACAGAAAGACAACGTGATTGCTCATTGATTTGAATGATGTGCTCTTCCACAGTAGGAACAAATGTTGTGGTCCACTTGTGGGATGCCTCCCGCCTTTCAAAACTCATAGGAACAAATGTTGTGGTCCACTTGTGGGATGCCTCCCGCCTTTCAAAACTCATCCTCATCATTTTCTTACGAATATTATCAAGTGTTTGGGTAATTGGGAGCTTCTTTGATCCAAGCATTGAATGACTCCGCTAGGTTTGATGTCAACCATCCATATCTACATGCATGTCAATAAATGGTAAGTAGAGATGTACATATAACTAAATGATTTGCATTTAAAATTGTAAGTAAACTTTCATATTAACCTCTTCCCAGGAAAATAGCTATTAGCCCAATTTTCTGGATTGTAAGTAAACTTTCATATTAACCTCTTCCCAGGAAAATAGCTATTAGCCCAATTTTCTGGACTCATCCACAACAATTCATTATAGGCGATCTCAGATTTGTTCCGTAGCTCATTGCACTCATTGTTATAGGAACGAGTAGTGTATGTATAAGAAGCCCTCTTCATAATTTGCACCATTCATCTCGTAAAGGTGGTACAATGCCTTTCTTTGACAAGTTATTCTTAAAATTAGCCAAAAGATGACGAATACAATAAGAGTGATGCGACCATGGAAAGTATTTCTTAACGGAATTCTGAAGCCCTTTGTCCCTATCGGAGATTAAAACCAGCTCATCATCTGGAGTACACGGATCTTCATCGTTGAAGAGAATGTCTCGAATGCATTCCAAAAACCATTCCCAATTACTCTCTTTTTCCGTCCCGCATATGCAAATTGCTACGGGAAACATTCCTCCATCTTCATTTAGAGCAGTTGCGGCAAGTAAGGTTCCTTTATACCTATAACCGGGATGGTAGCAATTATGAATGAAAGTATAATAAATTTATGAAGAATGGTACATTAATGCAAGTTTTGATTAGATTGAACTCTACATACATATCAACAAGATGAGTACCATCCAGAATAACATTGGCCTGCATCCCTCCATAAACGCCTTCCAACAAGCATAATAAGGTACGAAAACTCTTGTAAATCTTCCATCTTCATGCTCTAAGTGAATAATTGATCTCGGATTAGTTTCCATAACTTTATCTTTATACCATCGGAGTTGGTCATATGAATATTTAGTATCACCATAAAATTCACTTTGAGCTAGCTCTTTTCCCCACCAAATCCTATGATAAGGGATGTTCAATCCAAATTCCGTTTTAAGCTTCTTCTGGAAATCAGTTGGGCGATAAGTGGGTTGTTCCTTTAAGATGGATTTGAGATGATTAGCATTCCACTTGCGAGATGCCCGGCTATATCCTTCCTTTCCTATTCCTCCTCCCAAACAACTATGAGTACTACACATTTTTTTTACATAGAATCTGTCACTATCTCTACGGCGGGTGCAATGAACCATCCAGTCATAGTTTACGGTCCTACATTTTACTGTCACTCTTCTACGTTCATTTTTTACAAAAACAAATTAAATCCTCGTGCAATAGAGTAATTACTTAAACTCCACCGATAATGGTCAACATTATGAAATTCTTGACCAACACTTCTAATTGCATTGTGCCATGCAAGAGGAATCATACTAGAGCTCCCAACTTTCTGAGACATATTTTGTGAAGAAGAAGGATTTTGTGAATAAGATACATGTTCTTCACTAGAAGGGATGTACGGATTCCTGCATAGAAAATTGTACAAAAGTTTAAAGAAATTGAGAACTTTAGAATTGATGGTAAAAATATTAATGTATATCAAATGTGTAAATTACCTTATATGGACAGTATTACATTGTTGCCCAAATAATATCTCTCGATCCATCTCAGCATTCATGACAACTACATTCTCCTTGTAACTTCGATGTATATTGAACATTATTGATACATCATCATCATCACATACACGCACATACATTTCTTGTGTGTGGGGTACTTTGTAAGTCAACTGCATCATGCTTGCATTACAAGCAATTGGACTTTGCACCGTAAACGCCAAATCATTGTAACTCCCGTTGATATTTAATTTTAAAAAGTGATTATTTCCTCTAAAATCCGTCAATGCACAATACAATTCTTCATCCATCTATGTTTGTCATCAAAAATAAAACAAATTTAAGGAAAATTTCATCAAAGATAGACAACTAAAATCAAATTATGTGAAATTAATCAAAGATTATGTGAATTAATGAGTGATCGGATAAAATCAAATTTAACTAAAATTTCATCAAATATAACAAATTGAACTAATTTTTATGAATTCATGATTAATAATGAGAAATTAATGTGAACTAATCATGTCAAATAATTAACGTGAAATTATGTGAAATTAATGAGTGGTTGAATAGTAACAAATGTAACTAACATTTTTATCAAATATAACAAATTTAACTAATTTTTATGAATTCATGAATAACAATTTCAAATAATTTTTATTTGTTATACTGTCAAATATAACAAAATTAACTAATTTTCATGAATAGCAATGTCAAATAATTCATGAATAAGAGGATGAACGCTTTTCTTACCTCTCTCGTGCGGGATAGCAGAGAAACAAAGGAGCACTGGTTCCTCTCCCTCCCCCCCTCTCTCTCTCTCTCTCTCTCTCTCTCTAAATTTTTAATATTTTACATTTTTGAAGGGGCCCACTTAATAAATAACACATTAGTAAACTACAAAGGGTAGAGTTGGAATTAAAAAAAATTGAGGGGCCCACGCATACAAGTATTGTATTTTGTAAGTTGGGCTTAAAGATAAATACAAAAAGATATTTGGGTTTATGGATACAACAAATAGTGATTGGGTTTATAGGTAAAGATGAGTAAACATTTGGGGCTAGAAATAAAAAACCATAATAATAATATGATGTCCATTTATTCAACCAAGAATATGCCTTATTAAAACCTTACTAGGTAAACCCTATAGGAAAAACCCTAGTGAAGGAAAAAGAGTACATTATTCTTATCCATCATTTGAGCTAATACTTTGCTAGAAAGAAAAGAAAAAAATACAAAATTACTCCCCCTTTTGTCTACATCCCTATCCTGTAAGATCATCACCCGAGGTCCTTGAACTGTCGTAGTCCAATTTTGTAGACTAGTTCCTCGAATCTCTTTGTAGGCGGTGCCTTCGTGAATAAGTCGGCGAGATTATCACTAGATCGAACTTGTTGAATATCAATAGCACCATTCTCTTGAAGATCATGAGTAAAGAAGAACTTTAGAGATGTGTGTTTTGTTCTATCACCTTTGATATATCCCGTCTTCAATTGAGCTATACATGCTGTATTATCCTTATACAAAATTGTTGGTACCTCCATTTGAGAGGACAACCCACATGTCTTCTGAATGTGTTGGATTATTGATATGAGCCAGACACACTCTCAGCTTGCTTCATGAATTGCCAGAATTTCTGCATGATTAGATGATGTAGCCGAAATTGTTTGCTTGGTAGAACACCAAGATATAACAGTACCACCATATATGAAGACATAACCTGTTTGTGACCGTCCATTATGAGGATCAGACAAATAACATGCATCTGCATATCCTACCAACTCTGATTTGGACAAATGAGAATAGTATAAACCCATATCCATTGTACCTCTAAGATATCGAAATATATGTTTAACCCTTGTCCAATGTCTTCTTGTAGGTGACAAACTATATCTTGCTAATAAATTCACGACAAATGATATATCAGGTCAAGTGTGACTAGCAAGATATATTAGTGCACCTATTACGCTCAGATATGGTACTTCAGGACCAAGCAGTTCTTCGTCATTTTCCTTAGGTCGGAAAAGATCTTTATTAATTTCAAGTGATCTCACGACCATCGGAGTACTTAGTGGGTGTGACTTATCCATGTAAAAATTTTAAATATCTTTGATATATAAGTAGATTGGTGTATAAAAATCTCATTATTAAGGTGTTCAATCTGCAAGTTGAGGGGAAATTTTGTTCTGCCAAGATCTTTCATTTCAAATTTCAGTTTTATGCAATTTGCAGCCTTTTGAAGCTCTTCAAGAGTTCCAATGATGTTTAAATCATCAACGTACACTGCAATAATCACAAATTAGAGTTCCAATGATGTTTAAATCATCAACGTACACTGCAATAATCACAAATTGTGATTTAGATCTCTTTATAAAAACACAAGGGCAAATAGGATCGCAATAATCACAAATTGTGATTTAGATCTCTTTATAAAAACACAAGGGCAAATAGGATCATTATTATAACATTGTTTCAACAAGTACTCAGTTAAGCGGTTGTACCACGTACGTCCTGCTTGCTTTAAACCATAGAGAGACCTCTGCAGTTTTATCGAATAAAACTCTCTCGGATTAGGGTTATACTTTTTAGGACACTGTAATCCTTCCAGGATTTTCATATAAATGTCATTATCAAGTGAGCCATACAGATAAACTGTGATTACATCCATGAGACGCATTTCAAGTTTTTCACAAACTGCCAAATTAATTAAATATCGAAAAGTTGTTGCATCCACCACAAGAAAATACTTCTCTTCATAATCAATACCGGGTCTTTGTGAGAATCCTTGGGCAACTAATCGTGCTTTATATCTAACAACTTCATTATTCTCGTTCCGTTTTCGCAACGAAAACCCATTTATATCCTACAGGTTTTATACCAGCAGGTGTCTGAACAGCAGGTCCAAAAACTTTACGCTTCGCTAGCGATTTTAATTCACAATCTTTAGCATCTTTCCATTTTGACCAATCTTCTCGATGTCTACACTCCTCCATAGACATTGGTTCAAGATCCACATTTTCATTTATAACATTTTGCGCAACATGATATGCAAAAATATCGTCAACGATTATTTCATTTCGGCTCCATCGTTCCCTAGTCATAATATAATTGATAAAGATCTCTTCATTTTCTTTAATTTCAGGTACATGATTCTCTTTCGGAACTAACTCATCTAGAGTCTCACTGGAGAATTTTTCTTGAGCAACATTTTCCTCAACTTGGTCATTTGTATGCTTTGCCCCTTTTCTTTTACGAGGATTTTTATCTTTGGAACCGACTGGTCTACCACACTTTATTTGTCCCTTTCTCATTAGCGGTGATAGGTTGTCCTTCAGGAACAACAATTCTGACAGGAGCATTTGCAGCTGGTATATGTGACTTAGTCACTCTTTTTAGGTTAGTAAACGCGTCTTGCAGTTGATTTGCTAATTTTTGTAAATGAATTATCTTTTGAACTTCTTGTTCACATTGTTTCGTGCGAGGATCATGGTGGGACAATGATAATTCATTCCAGCTAATTTCTTTTACTAGCTGCTTAGTTTCTCCCCCTAATGTTGTGAAAAGTATCTCATCAAAATGACAATCGGCAAAACGTGCCATAAATAAATCTCATGTAGACGGTTCAAGATATTTAATTGTAGATGGAGATTCATACCCAACATATATTCCTAACCTCCTTTGAGGTCCCATCTTCCTGCGTTGTGGTGCAGCAATTGGAACATAAACCGCACATTCAAAAATTCTTAGATGGGAAATATTTAGGTCCTAACCATAAACCAATCGTAATGGGGAGAATTCATGCTAACTTGTTGGCCTGATGCGAATAAGTGTTGTGCATGTAAGATAGCATGTCCCCATGCAGATATAGGAAGTTTTGCTCTCATAAGTAATGGTCTGGCAATTAATTGAATTTGTTTTATAGATGATTCTGCAAGGCTATTCTGAGTATGAACATGTGCTATAGGATGTTCAACGGTTATTCCAATAGTAGGTTTATGAGAAAATTGCTTGGAGGAACTAAATTTAATTGGGCTATGCATCCCCACCTCCCAACTAGAGTCAACCACTTGTAAGCACATTGACCCAAGTTGTCATGCTTTTACACCCCAAACCTAACATTGTATATGTACTATATAGTGTATTTGTTAGCATTGCCCATTTTACCCTTTGTACTCATTTTCGATTGGAGGTGTAGGCTGGAGAGGTTTTTTGTCTTATTGGCCAGCAAAGCAAGCCATCATCAAGTCGGAAGTCACTTCCGATTGGGGGTGTACGCTGGAAGGGTTTTATGGAGGGAAAATGGAAAATTGGAGGGAAAAATCTACTAAGTTCCTTCCAAAATAATGCATGCCTCATATCAATGTAATATATACTCTTCCCTCTTTAGATCTACTCCTAAGACCTTCCAAAATAATGCATGCCTCATATCAATGTAATATATACTCTTCCCTCTTTAGATCTACTCCTAAGACCTTCAACAACCTTCAACAACCATTTATATTCTTAACTTTTTCCTCTTAACTTCATCAACAACCAAAATGGAAGATTCTTTAATGTGTGTGATTTCATTTAACAGTAATGTAACCCTCATTAAAGTCAATTCGGCAAACAAGTTTAGCTGAATTGAAGATGCAAGCTGCAGAGAATTTTTGAGTACCGTACGAAAGTTTGTTGATAAGTTACTCTATCGAGAAGTTTCCCAATGTCTCGTTTGACCTTTCAAAAGATGAAGATATTCTCAACATGATAGATTATCATCGTTCAATGGGTTTAAATACAGTAACCATGACTGTTACTAAAGGAGATGAAGGACCCACCCATGCCATAGGGACAGAAATAGAGCTTAAGTAAGTATTCAAAAGTATATTTTCAGGTTCTGGATACACGTGACATATTACGTCATATATGTGACCTGAAGACATACAACGTGACATATTGACTTTATTTGTGACATATTAACTTTATTTGTGATATGTACGTCTTATATGTGACTTTACTGGTAAGTATCACACGTGACTTATATGTGACCTTTACATTCAACTTGCATTAATGTAAGCTCATAGTCATCAGAGCATATCGAGGAACCTTATGAGAGGATCCCAATTGAGGAATCATAGAGGATCCCAAATGACAACCCTCAAGGAGAGCATGTGTGGATGATGATCTACGTAGTAAGTGACTCGTCACGGATCTCAGCATGGTGGCACGAGGCAATTACTGGAAAAGGGCAGCAATTTGAAAGCGCAAAAGAAGTTAGAATGACTCTTATATACTACTCTATAGCTAAGAAGTTCACTTTTAAATATGTTAACAATGAGCCAAAACGTATTTGTGCTATTTGCATGTTCAGAAAAGAAACAAAATACCCGTGGTTGCTTTTCGCTTCACCATTGAGCCATGTGTCGACCTATACTATAAAAAAATTGTTCCTCAACATGCATGTGGACAACATAACAGCACACTTGGTCACTTTAGAGCATCAAGAATGTGAATTGCGAGTATGCTACAATCATTTATGAAGAGGTGTCCATATATTACCCCAACTAACATTGGAAAGGAATTGCACTCTTAATATGGATTAAGAGTTAATTATTCTAAAGCTTGGTGTGCTAAGGAGACATCAAAAGACCAAATATTTGGTTGCGCATGTCATTCATATGATTTACTATCATGGTTAGTCCAACCGAATTGTTGATGTCTCATTTAGAACGTATATGTGATAATCATATTTTATTACAATTTTATACTGTCATTATCTATTTTATATTAATAAATATACCACTAATAATTATTTTTATCTTTTAATTGCAGGTTAATGAAGAATAAATCTCAAACTCTCATCTCTCAACAAAAACCCATTGATTAAATGAAGAAATGAAGCAAAGAAGCACATTGAAAAATCAATTTCCAAATTATCCAAAAGCCCAGAATGAAGTCGTGTAGCCTGTAGAAGACGGAGAAAATCAAAAATCCAATATGAAAAGAAATCATATTCAAAATGGTTGGCCACAAAGAAACGACGATATCTCCTAATCCGGAAGGCGGAATTTAACATATAATATATGAAAATCGCCTATCTCGACGAGACGAAGCTATCCGTGAAATCAGAATTTGGAAATAGTGGGCATCGATGTGGGCATCGATGCTGGCATCGATACCTGCATCGATACCAAATTACTGTAGCGCGCGTCAATGGCTGATTTTGCTTGTCTTGGGGCTCAAGTTTGATCCAATGGCTCTCATTCACTGATGTTTACTATAAATAGGGGTAGAGAGTGAGGGGTTAGAGGTGTGAAAATTTTTGTAACTCCTTTTGGAGAGGAGGGCTACTCTTAATTGAGAAGGCCTTCCAAAATTGTAACTTTAGTGGCAATTAATAATAATAATTTTTTCACCACTTTAAATTTTTCTCTTCTTCTCTTTATTGGATGATGAAGATGAAGATGAAGATGAAGATGGAGAATTATTTGAAGGTTTGCATTTCTTTTCTTTTTCTCTTTTATTGCTTATTAGTTTAGATTTATTTCTATGCTTGTAGTTAGATTTTATTTTCTTGTTAAATAGCCAAGAGGCTAGAACCCTCTTGCCTTAGATTTATTTCATGCTTATAGAGTAGATTTATTTTCTTACATTTAATTCTGGCAATTTTATTTTGTAGTTTAGATTTTACAATTTATTTTGTAGTTAGATTTTAATTTCTTATACTATTCACCTTGAGGCTAGAACCCTCTTTTTTTCCTTCTCACCTTATTGATCACACTCCTTCTTTGTCACATCCACTCTCACTTAAATTTTGCGGCATCTATTTACACACCATTTTCACTCTCTCAATCTCTTCACAATCACATTCACTTATCACTCCTATTTGTCACGCACACAAAATAAGAACAAATTTTATATTTTCTCCTACAAAACACCTTCCTCGTGGGATCGATATCTTAAATACTATAACTTGACACGGTTGTACACTTGCAACCTTTTTGGTACATGTTTATGCCGCATCAATATGTTTCACAGTTAACCGTAAATATGACATGTCAAAACGCTATGTGACAAATATGCGTCCAATGTGATATTTCAACGTTATATGTGACAACTAATTCCTACATGTGACGTTTAGAACTTATATGTGATATTTGACCTTATTTGTGACGTTTGAGTGTTACATGAGATAGTTAGATCTTGTCCATCATTTAACAAGTTATTTGTGATTTAACCACCATTTTTAGGTACCAAATGAAGGTGATGGAAACAAACTCAGGCAGTGTCTTCACCATTGAACAAGAAGAAGGAGATTCAAACATTTATTTGTGTCGTATGGTGCATGCATACAAGGGTTTCTCAAGGGATGTAGGCCATTGCTCTTTCGAGATGGGACTTTTCTGAAAGATCGCTACAAAGGGATCTTATTAGGTGCGATTGCTTATGATGGTAATCGAGGCATATTTCCACTCGCATTTTGCATTTGTGACCAAGAAAATGAAGCAAATTGGAGTTGGTTTATTCAAGGATTGTGGTATATTTTGCACAATCGAACAGAACCATACAATCCACCCCATCCTCTAGTAATTTTGTCAGATGTCGACAAAGGAATAAAACAATCTTTAAAAGATATATTTTCAGATGCGTACCACTCTAGATTTGTACTTCATCTTGTTGAGAATTATAAATTGAAGCTTAGAGAGATGAGTTTTGCCTCAAGTGCTGCTCAACGTATTTCAAAATTAATGGAGTTTGCTGCATACAAGTACACTGAAAGAGAATTTAAAGCTGTTTTACATCAGATTAGGATGACAGATCAAAGAGCATACCAAATAGCTCTAAGTTATGGTCTACGTAATTGGGCGAATTTTGTATTTTCTGGTATAAGGTACGTCAAATATCATTACCTTTACTTGTGACATTATGCTTTTATATGAATTTGAGCCTTTAAATGTGACGTTTTGCTTTTATATGCGACGTCCGTCTGTTATGTGTGACCTTTACTTGTCTCGTGTGACACTTCGCCATTACATGTGACACTTCACGGTGCGCTGTGATCATTTGCTGTTGCGTGTGACATTTGTTATTTATATGAGACGCATGGCTGTAATATGTGATAGTGAATTTTTGTTTGATTCACAGATATGGTCATATCACTTCTAATGTTGCTGAATCTTTCAACAGTTGGACGTGTGGCGAGAACATTTCCCATTTGCGATATGATGGTTCACATTTGTGTGCAAATTATGGAAAGGATTAATACTCGCCGCGAGATGATAACAAAATGGAATAGCTATCTATGTCCTGAAGCGGAAAAAAATCCTCTAAGAAAATGTCACCAAGGGAAGCACTCTTGAAGTATCTCATTCTACAGCTGAAATCTTGAAGGTATCATCACAAAAATCAGTACAAGTTGATTTAGAGCACAAAACATGCACGTGTCGTGCATGAGATATATTGCGAATACCATGTAAACATGCATGTGCTGCTATTAACTTTATGCATAGAGATGTGTACCAGTTTTGCGATTGGTTCATGATGACTGAAGCTTTCAAGAAAAGTTACGAACCAATTCTCTTTCCTGTTCCAAATTATGATAAGCCAAATGTTACAGATGAAACAATTAGCATTCTTCCCCCAAAGACGACGAAGAGACGTGAAAGGAACAAGAATAGACGTATCAACAACAGATCTGAGAATAGACGTGCAATTAGATGCTCAAGATGTCATGCTGAAGGACATAATCGAGCCACGTGCACTGAACCTATCGAAGATTAACGTTTCCTGGCAAAATGCAAACTCTTTTGTGACTGTTGTCTTTTACATGTTACTTTTGCCATTTTGCTGTGACATTTACTACTTATATGTGACGTATTACCCGTTCGTGTTACTTTTGTCATTTTGTTGTTACATGTACTACTTATATGTGACGTATCACCTGTTCGTGTGACGTATTACCTGTTCAGATTTAATATGTTAAAGAAAAGATTAGCAAGAAATTCAAAAAAGCTAGTAAACCGGTTATCATTTACAAACAATGTTTAAACATCCAACATCCATCACATAACATCCAATGAATGAAACAATAACATGTAGAATCTAATACTTCCACTCAATCATATGTACATCACCACCCCCAAAGTAAAAAAGATATTCTGGATCATCACTATCTAATTTCAATCACAGCTTTTTCCATTCACGACCTTCACATATGATTTGATCAGCAAGTCCTTCTCATAGCATATGCGACTCCCTATGCAAGGCTTCAATGTTCATAACCTCCCTTCCCTCGAGGATCGCCTTGATGAAAAAATACGCATGTATGCAACAATCATATCTGTAAAAATATAACATAACACTTAATAGCATGATATGTAACTAGTAACGGGAATATAACAAAGAGAATGCACAAATATCACATAACATCATCATATGTCACACAAAATATCATCATGTCACATAAATACATCATAAATCACACATCATACTAAAATGTCCCATAACATCCCCAAAAGTCACACAAAATACCAAAATGTCATCATAAATCACACATCATACTAAAATGTCCCATAACATCCCCAAAAGTCACACAAAATACCAAAATGTCACATATGGATGTGAATATATCATCCACATCCCATAACATCCCCAAAAGTCACACAAAATACCAAAATGTCACATATGGATGTGAATATATCATCCACAATGTCACTAACCCATGCAAGTATCACATGTATTAATAAACTGTTTCAGTATCAGAAACTTACGGGCCTTTTGCGTTCGACAAGGAACTACTTCATATTCGAATGCTCTGAATGTCGACACCTGATCGTATCCACTCACCATCCTATCTAAAAATAGTTGGATGGTCAACATGTCTCTAGCCCATGCCTCGTGGTCAGCGGAGCTGTAATGTTTGCAATTTTTTTTGCCCCAAATTAACCTCAAGGACATGCCAATGATCAGCGTGACATATCAGAATTATCAACACATCCTTCCCTTCATCTATATGCTTCTTTATATAATTTTTATAGACATTTCGTTCATCCAAATTTGAAGCAGTTAGCAACCAAATCTATCGAAAAAAGAAAAGAAAGTAAGCGGAAGAAAGTTAAATAACATATAAATGCAATATAACTCAAATTGTATTATGATCGACATTACTCACACTAAAATACGACGTGATAATAGAAAATTTTCTTTCCACATGGGCATTTTCTGGCAGCTTGACCCATTTTCGAAGTCTTGCAACTAGTGCTTCAACGGTCTAATTATTGTAAATGTAATAAATTATGTAAATGTCAAAAACTAGAGTAACACTGCAACTTAAACAAAAACTAACCTCATCCTTTAATCTTCCACCACGTAGAAGATGAAGCATATCATATCTGCATATAGTTTGGTCTTCAACCTCAACAACAGTCCTCCTCCTACAAAATGTAGAAGACAATCAATGTATAAGCGACATATTCAAATCAACACCAAAATGTCACATGAAAACACTAAATGTCACAGACAAACAATAATGACCATATTTTACGTGTGTGTGTCAGAAACTTAAGGTAACTATCACAAACCAAATATAAATATCACAGAATAACACTTAATACTTGTCAAATTTTAATGTAAGAAAATGTTGAAGCCACTTGTTTTCACCATCCGATACATCGGGAACATTCTGAACAGTAAAATTATGGTAAAATCCTTCGTCGATTGTTCCCGGTAGTCTGATATCAAAGTCTTATGAAGAAGGAATGCCCATATTCAACATCCCTAATAAATTTTTTTCCTCTTCGGTTTTTTCCCTTCTCCATAGCTCGGGCACGGATGTTCTCATACCCAGGTTTGAAATTGCAAGTGACTTCTCCTCATCCTTCTCCCCCTTGTCGTCGTCATCTTTCACCACAACGACACCAATCTTCCCTTTCCTTTTTTTCATAGGCATTTCTGTTTGGAAGGGAGATTCTAAGGACTTGGGTTTCTTTGTTGTTCTCTGGCTCTTTGCTTGTAGCCCCTGAACAAATTCTTTCAAAGTATCATCACTTTCCTCTCTCCTCTTCCTTCCCTTCTTCTTTTTGGGAACTTCCTCAGCTACTTTCACCTCTTTAGGCTGTATAAAGATCATAGTTAATAAATATATATCACAGAAATAGAACATGAATATATATCACAGGAGAAATTTATTTATCACAAATAATAAACAAACATCACAGATAAACTGTTTATGTCACAATATTAGACAAAATGTCACAAGATACATATGAATGTCACAAAGGGTTGAAAATTGTCACAAATAACAGGGAACTATCACAAATAAGGTGTAAATATCACAGGCAATAAGCAAATATCACAAAGGAGAGTTACCTCCTCAAGTTCAATGCTCATGTCTTGGGTTTGATCACATTCTTTCTCTGCCTCATCTTCCTTCCCTTCTTCTTTCTCTGCCTCATCTTTTCTCTCTATTTGAGGCTGCATAAATGTCAAAACAATAACCAATTTAAATTCAGCAAATCTTTTCTCAATATCTTTTTTCCTCATGTGAAACAAGAAATAAGTTATTACCTTTTCTTTCTTTTGCCTGATATGTTTCTGTTCTACAAATCTTTTCTCAGTTTCAACCTTAATGGCCATCGTATCAACACCGCGAGCAATAAGTTCTTGCTCATAGGCTTCATTCAACATCACCAGCTTTTCATAAGCTTCATTCTACATTAACAAATAAACTGATAGTGAGGAAATGTCACAAATAAGAAGATCACACATAATGTCATAAACATTACCTCTTTTTTGACTCTTATCTTCCTCAAAGATTTTTCAGTCGTAACATCCTCCTCTATTTTAACCTTCATCTTTGTAGGCTTTTGCTTTATCTCCTCATGGACATACCTCGGCATATCTTGCTCCGGTAAGATGTGAATTGCGGCTTCTGATTTTTTCATAATCATTGTAGTCCGTAACAAACCCACCTTCTTACCCTCCAACGTCCAATTTATCATTGGTGGCTTGAATTCATCAACTCTTGTCGGTTCCTTGATGTTTGAAATCTCATAGTACCATAGCTTCAAAAAGGCCACATTCAAACAATGAAGTATAACATATTAGATACAAATGTCACGGATAAATGACAATAATCACATACAAGAAGATAATATCACACATTAACTACAAATGTCACATATCAGGGACAAATGTCACACATGGGTCACAAACGTCACATATCATTAGAATATATCACATGTAGAAGACACTTATCACATAAATACATATTAACTATAAATATCACAATTAAACAATGAATAGCAGGGACAAATGTCATATATTAATGTGATATATCACATTTAAATGACAATAATCACATATAACAAGATAATATCACATACAAACTACAAATAAATAGCAAACTTAAACAATACAAATTAGATACAAATGTCACATATAAGTGTCATATATCACATGTAAAAGGTAATGATCACAGATAAGGTGCAAAAGCAACATATTACTTACAAATAACACATATAACTCACCGATAGCAAGGGAACGCAACCGCTAAGATATGTCTGCCCCTTCTTTGCTATCTTCACAGCCTTGAAAGAGTCCCACAATTCCTTGTAGATGATCGTCGCCAATGGGAAATGATTAACCATATCTATCCGAGCCATATATTTGAACATATGCCGCGGTGCATTCATTCTCGTGGTCGGAGTCCATATCATTGTGAGTTGATAGAGGATTTGAAGCATAACAAAATCTAAAACACCCGTCATCTTTTTTGACTGAACCAATTTTTCCAATAGGGCCTCAAGGTAGTCTCGGCCACTCTTGTATTGCGATTGTTGCTTGTTGTTGAAGTATGTGGTCCATATCCTATTCTCCGTATCGCGATTGCCTTCGGGTTTCTCCTCTTCATCATTAAATCGGGTATGTTTAAGCACCCAATTTACATCAAACGTGTACGCTTGTTTAGTCCCAGTTTGGCTATCCTTGAAAAAAAAACTTTCCCGTAGCTAAATCCAGATGATCTAGCAGCAACATGATCGTGACCTTGTCCGATAGAATTGCTCCAAAACTAATATAGTTTTTAAAATTGGAGGATCCATAAGGCTTCCAATGTTCAACCCTCATATGTGGAACAATTCCATCCATGAATTGACAATATCTACGTATATTGCAACAAATTTTGATATCATGCTTACTGTAAAACACAACACAAGAGATACTACATCAACTTAGGGTTCTAATGGTTCTAATGCAGATAAATTCACAATGCCAAACAAATTAAATCAATAAATATGAATAATTGGGTTGATACTTACATCTTAGGCTTTATTATAGCTGATTCAGATGATTGAGATGTTGACGTAGTCATCATGTATTTTTAGTAGAGAGTGTCACTGTTCAGTGAAGAAGAGGGACTCCAGCGACGAGCTTCCGGTCGGCCAGGGGGGTGTCCTTGTCGGTGGACGAGAGTCGACGAAGACGGTTCAAAGGTGAGTCGCTGAAGACGAAGACGAAGATGACGAGCAGCGATGGTTTGGAGAGGAAGATGGTTTCGAAGAAGACGACGAGCGGCGGCGGTCTTCGATGAAGACGAAGTCGACGAAGATGATTCAAAGAGTTGTCGTCGGCGGCAGTCTTCGACGGAAAAGGGTTTCGAATGGGAAAAGGGTCTCGAAATTGATTGCAGATAGTTTCGATAACAGCGCTCAGAAAGGGATGATGGTTTAAATTTGGAAGGGTAATTTGGGGATACTTCTTTGGGTAGTGTGTCTGTACTTTGTTTGGGGGATTGTTGCATTTTTTCTGTATAAGGGCTTTTGGTTATGGTTCTTGGGCTTGGGGTGGGGATGCATGGCCCAAATTAAATTTGGTTCCTCTAAGCAATTTTCCCGTATAATAATCATTGAACGCTTGAGAAGTGAATTCACCAGCATTATCAAGTCGTATAGTTTTAATTGGATTGCCTGGAAAGTGAGCTCGTAGTTAGATTAGTTGAGCTAGTAATCTCGCAAATGCCAAATTGCGAGTTGATAATAAGCATACATGTGACCATCTAGTTGAAGCATCAATTAAAACCATAAAATATCTAAATGGTCCACCTGGTGGATGTATAGGTCCACATATCGCCATGTATGCGTTCCAAAAATCCAAGGGATTCAGTTCCAATCTTAGCCGGTGACGGTCTAGTAATTAATTTTCCTTGAGAGCAAGCAGCACATGAGAATTCATTTGTTTGTAACATTTTATGGTTTTTTAATGAATGTCTACATAAATTCTCTATAATCCTCCGCATCATAATTGAACCGGGATCACCTAACCGGTTATGCCAAACTATAAACTCATTGTGATTAGTTAACTTCTGGTTTACTATAGCAGGTGCCTCAATTTTGCCAACATTGGTGTAGTATAAACCAGAAGAAAATACAGGCAATTTTTTTAGTACACTTTTCTTACCAGAAACAATAGTCGTAATATACAAATATTCGTCATTGCCTTCATTTGTTGTCTCAATATGATATCCATTCTTGCGAATATCCTTAAAACTCAATAAATTTCATTAAGACTTTTTAGAATATAAGACATCATCAATTACAAATTTTGTTCTTCTAGGCAATATGATATGAGCTCTTCCGGAGCCTTCAATTAGGTTTGCACTGCCACAAATTGTACTGACATTTGTTGCTTGATTCTTTAAGTAGGAGAAATATTTCAAATCCTTAAGTATAGTATGTGTTGTTGCACTGTCGATGAGGCACAAATTTTTGTCATCAACAAAAGGTCCAATCGGAGATAATTCCATATTCTTCATTGAAAGAGTGACATGCGCCAAAGCAAAGAAAATAAATAAATAATAAAATATAGGAAAGTAAAAAAAAATGAAAGTCATAACTCATATTGCACCTAAAACACATAAATATTTATTAAGATTTTTATTTTATTGCATAGGTATTTATTTGATAGCATAAACATTACATAGATACACTGTTATAAATAACGGTAAATAGCCCTACAATAGCAGCGCTAATAGCGTTAGCGGTCCCTTTCTGCTACGCTATCGCCCAATAGCGGTGACATATTGCATAATATGCACTTTTCATTCGCAAAAGCAGCCAATAGTGTGCCATAATGGTAAATAGTGGGCGATTGCATGTGAAATTCGCTTTTTGAGTGCTATTTAAAAGGGATTTGAGGTTTATTTTTTTAAAATTAAACCCAACCCTTGACTGTTGTATTCCATCGTCTCCTGTGATTTTTGGCATACTCCCGCCACCTCTCGTAGCCTCTGGCACCTACCTCAGTACTTTCTGTCACCTCGTTCACCGTGAGCTCCTCTTAGGGAAGTCTTCTCATCGCTTAGCTCTTCTTCTCGAAGATGATGACTCTTTGACTCCTCCAGTCAGTATTACGTGATGGTTACATGTTTATTTCATGTTTAGTATCTCTTTAAATTATCAAATATGTACTTTTAGATTTTTTTAGAGTTTTCTTTAATCTTTCTTTTTAAGTATTTATACATATCTAAATTAGACCGCTGTTTGACTTTGCGTTTTTTACCGCTATTTTGCCGCAATAGCTCCAAATAGCCTTAGTGATGCCTCACCACTACGCGACGCTATCCGCTATCTTTAACCTTGTATAGATATTTATTTGATAATTTAAACATTCTACTTATGAAAATAATAGTATCATCCTTAAACATTATTGCTATCAATCAAATAAGGAATATTTTCCTCTTGTTGGATGAAAAAATTATCAACATCCAGATGAGTGATATCATTAGAAGGACTCAGTAATGAAATTTGTTTCCACTTTTTTCTCATTCTTTTTTAGTGATTCTTGATAGAACTCAATAAAATACTTCGGTGTATGACAGATACGCGACCAATGGCCCTTCATTCCACAACGATAACATGAGCTTTCCACTGAATTTTTGTTTGAGTCCTTGTTTGAGTCCCCTTAATCCTTCCCAATTTTCTTCTCATTTCTCTCCCACTTCAAGTGGCGAGATGGATTTTTGAAATAACCACCACGATTATCAAAACCACCTGAACAACCTCGACCACGTCCGCACCCATGGGGCCACGACTATGGCCATGACCTTGTGTTTGATTATGATGCTGATACATAGTCACATTCACTTCAGGGAACGGAGCAGAACCAGTTGGACGTGCTTCATGATTTTTCATCAGGAGCTCATTATTTTGTTCAGCCACAAGAAGAAAAGAAATCAATTCAGAATATTTCTTAAAACCCTTTTCACGATATTTCTGCTGCAGGAGGAAATTCAATGTATGAAAAGTAGAAAAAGTCTTTTCCAACATTTCCTCATCAGTGTCTTTTTCCCCACATAATTTCAACTGGGAGCTAATTCGAAACATAGTTGAATTATATTCACTTACTGTTTTATAATCTTGTAAACGTAAGTGCATCTAGTCATAACAAGCTTTGGGAAGAATAACCGTCTTCTGGTGACCATACCTCTCTTTTAGGCTATTCCAAAGGACAAGGAGATCCTTTACCGTTAAATATTCCGCTTTTAGCCCCTCGTGAAGGTGGTGTCGAAAGAAAATCATTGATTTTGCTTTGTCCTGATTGGATGCATCATTACCATCTTTAATTGTATCACCAAGGGCATTAGCTTTTAGATGGATTTTAGCATCAAGTATCCATGATAAATAATTTTTGCACGTGATGTCTAATGTCATAAACTCAAGCTTTGCCAAATTTGTTAAGATGCTATTATCAAAAACAAGTTAGTATATAATCAATTTATAGTTACAAAAATTCACAAATATTTACAAAGAAACAAACAAGATAGAGTTGATAAGACGTAGTTGATGGCATGTGCATGCATCCAATAAATATGCAAAATAAAATATGAATAATAAGACGTAGTTGATGGCATGTGCATGCATCCAATAAATATGCAAAATAAAATATGAATAATCCAACTAGAAAATTAGATTAAGTACCCTGCATCCAATAAATATGCAAAATAAAATATGAATAATCCAACTAGAAAATTAGATTAAGTACCCCTTTTTCTCCTTTTTTTATTAGACAGACTGAAGACATGACATTTTCTTTTTGAATTAATAAGTTATTTATATAAAATTAAGCATATGAAGCATGATAGATGATCCATAACAAAAAAAACTTATATCTTGCATCGAATAAATCTAATATCAATGTAAAATTTTACATGATGAAAATCAAACATTAACTGAACCAATATTTATATTAGTAAAATATATTAATCCAAGAAGAACCAAAAAAAGTTTCTCAATGCGTCAATATGTCCAAATTCTCAATCAATATAATATATAATATAGAGATTAGAAATCTTTACCTCAAAAACAAACTGTTGTGCCACAGCGGGATAGAGTCTCGTGCTGATAACGTGTTATAAAGCTAATGGATAGCAATATGAGTAAAGAGAATAGAGAGAAGATAATGAGTACTCAATCATTCAATTCTTCTTTTTTCTTCACTTACAAATACAATCTCATGCCATCTACTTATAGGCATGTGAAAGAGAGATATTACATTCATCATATTTATGAGAATTTACTTGGGAATGTCAATAGACATCTACAATTAGTACTACTATATCTCCTTGTAATACTAATGGACATCCATAATAATAATATTATAACACATTTATTTTTATTTGACTACTAAAATGAAATTCATTTTTAAGTATAAGGGGTTTTAATTTTCTCTTTTAACCCAAAGTTTTACCCTCACTTATTTAAAAACCCACCCACTTTTCTAAACATCAATACACCCATTGTATCTCATCCCACTTATTTTTAAACCAACATGTATAATACACTCATTATGTATACTATATGTACTCAATAAATTAAAAATTTCTAAACTACCCTTCATCCCCAAATATAACCAATCTCTCCCTCTCTCTCCTCCGTTTCACTTTCCCAAAGAGCATTCACGGTAGAGCCCTAAACCAATTCTCAAACCTCAAAATCCCCAAATATAACCGATCTCTCCCTCTCTAATTTGCATAAATGCACCCTCTCCCTCTTATTTTGGTGTCACACACCTCTCTCGCACTCGTTTTGGTGCTTCACGACGAGGTTCAACTTTCCAGCGAAGACGAGAGCACTATCGTAGAGGCTTTTTTAGGTAATTTGATAGTTAATAATTTTTTTTCTGATTTATAAATGAACTCCAACCTGCCGCTGGGATATTCGTAATTATCTTATATTTTTTGAAATATTTGTCGATAGGTTGTCAGAGATGTCAAGCAGAAGTAAATCGATGGGTTCTTCCCAATCGAAGACGAAGGCTACTAAGTAAATTTTAATTTATCTAAAATTATTGTTATCTCATGAATTTTAATAACTATTCAGTCATATTTGATTCGGTAGTTCATTTAACATTAAACAAATATTTTTTAGTATTCGAGTTTGCTAAAGATTAGAATTTGAGTAGATGTATAAAGATTAGAATTTGGGCAGATGTATATTCAATTAGTTTGTCTATTAAATATTCACTTAAAATTGATCACATGTTATTATTTGTATTATTGCATATATGATGTCGTATTTTTAACCATTTACCATTTTAACTTAAGTTTTATATACCGATTTTAAGACTTAAATAAACTTAAATTTGTTTTCTAATTAAATATTGATTTAAATATATCCACATCATATAGTATAAAGGAATAATTTTTATTTATGAATTTTAATACTACTTGAAAATTAAATTCTTTAGTGGAATAAATATACTTTAATATTCGATAAGTATTCGTGAGTTTTTGGCTTCGACTTTGATTAATTTAGAGAAAATGATGAGAAAAGTGAAGACGATGAGAAAATGGTGAGAGACCAATGAGGAGATCATTTTTAGTTATACGTGTTACGAACCTGTAACCATATTGATCTTGCTAATGATATACCAGAACTTATCATAGCCTTTTCAATTAATTAGGAATTCTATGTTATTTTAAAACTTATTTTCCTTTATTCTTTATGCTAGCAAATTCAATGACCTCCACTACTCTTGGCTTCATTTAAGGATGAACTTGAGCCTACAAACATCATTAATAAATTTGAGTAGAGATTAATGAGATTTAATCACTAAAGAAACCAATGAAAATAGTTTGGCTAAAATTCTCTTGGAGTTTTATAAGGTTAAGAGGAGAAAGAGCCGTCGAAATTGAGTTAGAACGAAGATGATATCTGTTGGAGAAAAAAGAAGTTTTTAATTAATTTGGGTTTTCACGGGTCAACTAGGTCCAAACGGGTTGGATTTTTATAATTAAAAGTCAAGAGAAACTGGTAATAATAGTTATGTTTAAAGGAATATTTCTTTAAATCTAACCGGTGTTAACCAAAGGACCTAATAGTAAATATTGTGATGATTTGAGGGATGTAATAGAAATTTTTATGATTTGAGTGAGTAATTTTGAAATATTGAAGATTTGAGGGACTAATTTGGAAATATTGAAGATTTAAGGGACTAATATTGAAATAATCCAATCATTAACTCTAAACTCAAGGATGTAAAAGGAAAATTGGTAATAATAGTTAGATTTGAGGGTTGCAATAGCAATTTCTATAAGATTTTGGGGACTAATTTGAAAATATTAAAACGTTGAGGGGCTAAAATTAAAATATCCCAAACATTATCTCAAACCAAACCCTATCCTCCACTCATTTCTCATTCTCAGCCTCTCTCTCTTTACCCTCATTCTCCAAACCCTCTCCCGCTTGCCTGCTCGCCACCTCCTCCTCCTCGTCCTCTGCCTCCTCCTCCTCGTCACCCCGCCGCCTTCTCCTTGTCGTCCTCTGCCTCCTCCTCCTCGTCGCTGTCCTTAGCCGTACAAGAGAGCCACCACTGCCTTCCCTCCTTAGAGAGGTATTTTCAAAATTTTTGTATTTTTTAAAATATTTTTTATTTACTGTTGTTATCTTTTAAATATTGTAGAACGCTTATTACCCTATACTTGATTTTAGCCCTAATTACAACACAAATCTTTAAACCTCATCGAAACCTTAACCCTAACCCTTAAAACAAATTGGTAATAAATCTAACTAATACCCTAATAATAGTAATTATCCAAATAATTATCCTTATTAATTTTAGACATAAAACCCTAATACCCTAAAATATGTGAATTAATCAAAGATTTATATATATATTTTTAAAAAAAGTAGTAGTGTGATATATAACATAATAATGTGTTATATATTAATTTTAGGTGAATAATAAGTTAACGTTAGCTGTAGATGCCCGTCCAATAATTACTACCAATTATTTAGACTTATAATTAATATAAATGGACGATTCCACTTGGGGTATGAAATTTAATTTTATACCGAAAAGGACCGCTTAATTTATATTATAAGTAGAAAGAATTGGAATGTAACTATTTGATCTGTCCAGTTCGGACGGGTTAGGAATATAGTAGTGCATACATCTAACTTGGTATACTTTGTGCATTTTCGTTTCTAGAAAATTCTGGTCGCACGTACTTGTTGTTCTTTGAGTACAATAAGCGTATGTTGTTATGCGTATCGGCCTATTACTTATCTATTTCGGTCTATTACCGATACGCATAATAACATCCGCACAGTGTTCTTGAAGAACAGCAGGTAGGTGTTGCCGAAATTTTCTAAAAATAAAAATACACAAAGTATTCAAAGTTAGATGTAAACACTACTATATTCTTAATGGGATAGAAGCCTTCCTATGACAGCCGAGAGTGTTTGTTCAAATCAGGATTACTTATCATAGAGTGTTAGCTTTTATTTGGTACGACAATGGACATTACAGAAGAGTAATTTCATCTGCTTGATTATTTGTTCAAATCAACTAAAATAAAGACTATTAAACTTAAAGACGATTTATGAGATATTAAATCAATTAATAAGTTTACCTATTATACAGATGAGAGAAGTTCTTGATAAGCTGTAGATTGATGGTAAACTGAGACATCTAGCAGATGCAAAGGCATGGGAGCATGTGGATCAAACTTTTCCCTCATTTGCCACAGAATGCAAAAATGTCAGACTTGGTCTATCTAGCGACGGATTCAACCTGTTTGGCATTATGAGTTCGGGATGGTCTACTTGGCCAGTTGTGTTAATGCATTATAATTTGCCACCTGGACTTTGTATGAAGCAATCATATATGATTCTTTCATTATTAATACCAGGTACACATTCACTCGGTAATGACATAGATGTGTTCATGGAGACGTTAATTGATGAGTTAAAACGTCTCTCGGATGAAGGGGTCCCAACATATGATGCACTTTCTTATGAGTCTTTTAATCTCCGTGCAATTCTTATGTGGACGATTAACGATTTTTCAACTTATGGTAATCTCTCTGGTTGGTCTACGAAAGGGACATTCGCTTGTCCTGTATATGATCCAAACTTTGAAGGCTTTTATTTACAACACACTCAAAAAATGTGTTATTGGTTTAACAAAAGATGGTTATGAAAAGGACAAATTCAGGGGCAAAAAATGGGCAAATAAGTTTGATGGCAAAGCAGAGAAAAGAGGGGAGCCGCGTGAAATGACTGGAGATGATATTGTAAACTTGTTTGAGGGATATCCTAAATTCAAGTTCGGAAAGAACCGATTTACAAAAGAGGAAATTCTCGCTCCGACAAGCACTTCCATCATGAATATGGCACCTAAACAAAAGAGACAAGTGCGGAGTTTAGATGTCACACATGCTGAGGATTTGTCGAGAGGATGGAAAAAATTTAGTATATTCTTTTAGTTGTCTTACTAGCATAAGCTCAAACTCCGACACAATTTAAATGTAATGCATATTGAAAAGAATATATGTGATAACTTATTGTCCACACTCCTACAGGATGGTAAGAAATCAAAGGACGATTTAAGGGCTCGGCAAGACTTGAATGCGTTGAACATCTGACATGACCTGCAAGCACAAGACGTCGCCAATGGAAAATTTGAGTTATCTTCAGCTCGTATTACAATGTCAAAAGTTGAGATGCAGAGATTTTGTGAGGTTCTTAAGTCAGTGAAGTCACCAGATGGTTACTGCTCTAATATTTCAAATAATGTTCTTAAGTCAGTGAAGTCACCAGATGGTTACTGCTCTAATATTTCAAATAATGTCCAGGTAAAAGAGTGAAAACTTTTAGAACTTAAGACTCATGATTATCATATCCTTCTTCACCGATTGCTTCCGGTAGCACTTCGTAACAACATGGTCGATGAAGAAGTAACAAAAGTTATAATTGAATTCTGTGGATTTTTTTAAAAAGTTATGCTCCAAAGTTATCAATATTGATGAATTTAAGATACTAAAAGCAGAAATGAATGAAACCCTCTACAAAATGGAGATATTCTTCCCTCCATCATTTTTTACGATCATGGTCCATCTCACACATCATCTTGTAGATGTGGCATTACTCGGAGGACCAGTTAACTATCGTTGGATGTATCCCTTGGAGAGGTTAGTTAAAATTCAATTAAGTCTATTTACATAACATGTAATTATAGAATCTGAAATAGATACACTAGAACACTAGAGGGGGGGGGGGGGGGGTAAATAGGGTGTTCTTTTAAAAATTTATAGCAAGAGTAGATTATAAATTGCAGAAAGAAGAAAAAATGGCAAGAAGCAATCAGAGAAATTCAACAATCACAAGAACAGGCACACGAAGTTTTGGTGACGCCCGCTGGGTTCACACAAGCTACAGGTCCAAAGGTGAAAGCCAAGGGATGTCAAACTGCCATGCACCACACGGCGTGGCAATCCAAGCGAAGTTTTCACCATCACAATTAACATCTATCTAGTAGAATCATTAACAGGTGTAGGTACAAAAGCAAAGTAAAAGATAATACAGCGAAGGCTGATGAAATGATAAAGTGATCAGAATAATATCCCATCATCCAACAAATAAATGTCTGAAATAAATAAACTGGAGTTCTCATCAAGTCTCAAAATACAAAATTCTGACAAGAAGAAAATAAGGCACACGGCCTTTACAACTTCTAAAACAATACTCTCAAATGTCTAACAAAATCTATAGTGGAGCTCCAACATAAGCATAACTAACAGCTAAACACTAAAGTGTGTCACCATCAACCTGCGACTCTCCGGGCTCCTGGCTCGTTACCTGAAATGGGGAGGGACAACGAGCGTCAAAGCGCTAGCGAGCAACATCACAACCAACCCCAAGGGACGGGGCTTGTTGTATATGAAAATACAGTTAATACATAATATTATAAATCATTTATCCTAACAACAATGGATTTTTATACTTAGGAAATTACAACACGAGCATAGGTACGTCGAGCGAAATAATCCAAACAAGGAAACCCTCATGTATATACCTTGTATCTCAAATTGTCCAACGCGTGGACCGGATGTGACCGTTGTCCAACGCATGGACCGGATGTGACCGTTGTCCAACGCGTGGACCGGATGTGACCGTTGTCCAACGCATGGACCGGATGTGACCGTTGTCCAACGCATGGACCGGATGTGACCGTTGTCCAACGCATGGACCGGGTGTGACCGTTGTCCAACGCATGGACCGGGTGTGATCGTCGTCCAACGCATGGACCGGATGGTAAAACATATCCAATACGAAGATTTAAAAAGCAATGCATGTCCAACCCGAGGACTAAGTGGGAAGGGTGTCCAACACGAGGGCTATAAAGTAATGCTTGTCCAACACAAGGACTGTAAAGTATAGGCGGACAGATATACATAATCTAAACTCACCCGCATCTCGGTGTACATGTCTAAACTTGTGACATAAGTCAACCCACATGTACAGATAAGTCATTAACATGATAAGCTAGGGTCAGGTTATCGAGGCGACCCCGAAAGACAACTCAAACAGATCAAAATCTGTAAAACAGCTCATCAGTCGACTGATGTGTCGACTGATGACGTCAGTCGACTCATATGTCGACTGATGAGGCTCAGGCAGCACAGCCTCAGCTCGCCAGTCGACTGACCAGTCGACTGAGAAACTGGGAAAATAAAACCAGCCCGTCAGTCGACTGATCTGTCGACTGATGGCTACAAAATGTGCCCGTCGGTGGTCGACCGACAGACTGCAGAACCTCTGCACAGATTGCTATATACCCCAAATTCGATCCAAACTCATTCCCATCAATCCCAAGCATGAAGATACTGATATTAACATGTAAGAACTAAACTGAAACAGAAATCCCATAAGTGAATACATGAACAAAACCCTAAACATGTGTACTTATGTTTTAAATCATTTTTTTGAAATAAAACTCATGTTAAATCTCATGTTAGAAACAAAACTCATGTTAAATCTCTTCTAATCACATTTCAGAACTAGATCTCCTTAATAAAACATTGTTGGTTCTTTTATAAACTGAGAGGCTCAAAACCCCACCTCATATACCATAAAGATTCGTTCTTTGTACAAAAATACGTTTTTGGCTAAATCAAAACTCATAAAACTCAATAAATTCGTGTAAAAACAAAAGGGGCAGAGTTGGGCGAGATGTTACTCGCCTCTGGGGTGATGAAGAGCTCCTGGATCTGAGGGGGAGTGATTCCTTTCGCTGCAAACTGAAAATCCCGCCGAAGATCCTCCGATTTCTTCCCCAAATCACCAAGAACAACTTAGGGTTTGAGAGAGGGGAGAGGGGGCTAGGGTTTCTCTGATCTGAGGATGAGAGGGGATGTTTTCGGGTGAGGTGGGATATATACCAATAGTTAAACCCGACCCAAACCCGAACCAAATCAAAACAGACCCGAAACCTGAAAAACTGGAAATCAGCGTATCAGTCGACTGATGTGTCGACCGATACAGTCAGTCGACTGATGTGTCGACTGATCTGGAACAATATTGTTTTTGTGCTTGTTTTACTTATTTGCAAAACCAACGCACAAAACTCTACACTCATACTCTCATATCATCTCAAATAACTTGTTATCATGTACATCAATGGCCTCAAGCTATTTATCATAAAAGAATTATTTATTTACTAATAATTCACATATACTCATATAAAAAATTTTACGGGGTTCTACAGTTTTATACTGTTTCCACCAACCCGGTGTACATCCAGTCCCCAAGCAAATCTCGCTTGAGAGTTTCCACTATGATTTTGAATAAACTTACAAAATCAAAAATAAACCTGACTAATTTGCAAGTCCATGCAAATTGCAACACCAATTGACAATCACCTTACCAATTTGCACACCAATCTCTAAACCAAGAGATTAACACTTCTCACAAACCGAGAAAACTTCTTTGAAGTCTAAACCAAGAGATTAACACTTCTCACAAACCGAGAAAACTTCTTTGAAGCAACAACTCAATTCCTATAAGCCTTGATTACACTTCTCACAAACCGAGAAAACTTCTTTGAAGCAACAACTCAATTCCTATAAGCCTTGATTTGTAGTGGTGTAGTAATGGCTTAGGAATGATTCTAACTTCTATAAATTGCCTAAATAATAAGTATTTGAATGATGATCAAAGGTAATTTTAGAAACTTTACTTTTTCTCAAAATTTGAATGTTTTTACACTTGAAAAATGCACAAAAATCAAAGCTTATGGGTATGTAAGTCTGTACATTTTTTCTGAACAAATACCCTATTTATAGCCCTTGAAAAGACAATTATTTTAACTTTAAAAACGTATAAAAACGACTATAAATAGTCATTAATTCAAACTTTAAAATCTGGAAAAATTGTATCTGTAGTCGACTACAAGACAAAATAGTCGACTACACTGAGTTTAAACAGACTCTGTGAAGTCAGAAAATTTCTCAGTAGTCGACTATAAAGATCATTAGTCGACTATACTGTAATTAGACAGAAACTTAAAAAATGTATTTTGCCTTCAGTAGTTGACTATAAAGTCAATTAGTCGACTATACTATAAATTAACAGAAACTTATATTTTTGTCATAAGCTTGAGTAGTCGACTATTATTCTAATTAGCTGACTATACTGTAAACTGACAGAAACTTATATTTAGGTCACAGACATGAGTAGTCGACTACTATTCTAATTAGTCGACTACTAAGAGTTAAAAAATGATATGAATTAAATGTTTTGACATTCAATTATTAACTATAACTCTAATGGTTAACATATAGGATTTCTATAGTTAACCAACACACTAAGCCTGTGTTAGTGTGTTCTAAATTCTATGTGTGTGTGTGTGAGTGATCAAGGCTTGTACAATATTTCTAAGTAAAGAAAAAAATGTAAAAATGATTACATTGACGTGTATGTTCTTCATCTTCTTTACTTCAAAATGCCTTGAACTCATCTTGCACTTGTTCATATATGATATTTAAATCTGCATATAAATGTTAGTGCATATGTATAACACACATATTGATTCTTTAATATGAATAAATTGTTATCATCAAAACTATATCATGGGGACATGATATCTAACATTCTCCCCCTTTTTGATGATGACAAACAATTTATGCATATGTATATATATAAAAACTTTGATAAGCAAATATACTTACTCCCCCTGCATAAAACCACATTAGAGTCTACAGTTCATATTGTTATTGTTGAATCTGAAAAACTAAAAAACATAAATTCATAAATTGTGAAAGCATTCTCCCCCTTTGTCATTAACAAAAAGAAATACGTAACTATCCTAGATATATCATAATTTCCTCTTCATGAGCTAGTACTTCAAACAGATCATCCAGATTATGAACATAGTCCATAACTTCACCCATCCAAATAGGTAGGCAAAGACTTCCCATAAAAATCAAAACTTCCACAATGTTCATCACCATAATCTGTTTAAAATATATATAGCACATGTATTAACTATTTAATCATTATAAAAGCAATCTAAAAAGCAAATTCATAAATCATACTAAAGATAAAACAATTTAGTAGCAACACACCACATATTACATATGTCTTAAAAAACATTACTACTACATAGTTTGTGAAATGCAAACTTAAACAAACAATATAACACATAATTGTTTTGACAACAAACATAAAGTTCAACCAAATACTAAATGATGCTTGGAAGAATGCACTAAGCTTTAAGTCCAAGTTATCAAATTTCTTCATTAACTCCTCCTGATTACTGATAATGTAACTGTTTTGGGAGAAAAGAGCTCGCTGACCAGTCTCTAACTCAAGGATGCGTGCAGATAAAGTGTTATATTGTACATCTGAGAAGCAAGAGGGTTCTGAGTCCATTTGTGGTGGTTGTTGACTAGTTGAAGGTCCTGTTTGAGTTGAAGATTGTGGAATATCTTGTGAAATTTCTTCTTGATGAGGATGAGGTTCATCTTGAGGATTTTGTTCATGAATTTCAAAATTTGTTAACTTCATCCTAGTTAGGGCATTGGAATCAAAGAATTCAATGGAACGGACAACAGAATTTTTAGACTGAAGATCCACATGAAATTTGGGCATTGGAATCAAAGAATTCAATGGAACGGACAACAGAATTTTTAGACTGAAGATCCACATGAAATTTGTCAAATACTTTTGTTAAAAAGGCACCATAAGGAAGAAATCCTTTTGGTATTGTCAAAAGATTGTCATAATAAACTTCTGCTCAATTAACTTGGATATTTTCCATTATAGCATATAGTGCTTTTGCTAAGTCTAGGGAAATGAAATAGAAACTCCCAGTTTTCGAATCAAGTTATACGCTAAGATTCGTGCCATGAATCTAGGAATTGGACGAAGTTTGTTTGAATTATTTAAAGGTTTACTATAACCAGGAAGAAATATATGATTAGATAATAAATCCGAATCATTCATTCTAATTGACCTAAGAGAGACTCCTTGAAAAGGAATATTGAAAAATTTTTCCAATTGACTTTGTAGTCAATTTAATTTCTATTCCTTTAACAAGAGTTTTAAGCTTTTCAGTAGCACCAATAGTTCCAACACGTTCTATATTAGTATAGAACAATTGAACAAGAAAATGATATGTGGGTTTTCTATTTTCAGCAGAGAATAATTCAAGCAATCTCACATTATCAAAATATGATCCAAAGTTCCATGGAATAAAATCATCAAATTTCACAAATCGTCCTGGAAGAATTTCAAAAGTGGATATTTTGTTAAATTCTTCAAGTAAATCAGGACTTTTTAAGTATATGATGATTTCATAGTTAACATTAGTATGAACTTGCTTAGCTTTCTTAGCTCTAGACATGATGAATCAGAAATATATCAAAAGATAAGAAAGATCAAGTTGAGAAATTACCACAAACTGTTAAAACCCTAGAATTAGTCGACTATGATTGGGTGTAGTCGACTACAGAACCTGTCAGACTTTAGAAAACAATGAATTTGATGAATGTTTTGAGAAGAAAAATAAAAATAAGATGATGCCCTAACTTGGATTCAATGGGTTCTGAAGAGGAGAAGAAGAAGAATCGGTTTTAGGAGAAGTTGGTGGGTAGTTTTAGGTTTTTATCATTTTTCTACAAAAAAATTAAATTGTATGGTCCAGATTGAATTAAAAAAATGAAAGGTAAAGATTTTATCTTAAATATGTGGCTAGGATTGATAGAGTTGAAAATATATGGTTGAGATGAACTATACTTAAGTGAAACGGGTATTGGGTTTTGGGTTTTGGGTTTGATTTGTAAAAATCCAAGAAGCTTGAAAACTGTAAATTTGTGAAATCTGTATTAGTAGTCGACTATAAAGGAAAGTAGTCGACTACACTTTAATCGACAGAAAGTTGATTTTCAGATTTTAACTCAAGGCAGTCGACTATAGATGAAATTAGTCGACTACACTGTAATTTACAGAACATCTTATATGCAATGCTTGTGCATGTAGTCGACTATAGGTCAAATTAGTCGACTATTAAGGGTATGTATGCATATGTGTTTGTTTTAAAACTTTAATTTAAATCTTCAATTGAACATAAACCTAATTCCCTTCTTAATTTAACATAAGTTTCCTCTTTTAAGGGTTTTGTTAATATATCTGCTATTTGATTATCAGTAGGTATAAATTCTAATGAAATGTCACCTTTAAGCACATGATCATGTAAGAAATGATGTCTATTTATCAGTAGGTATAAATTCTAATGAAATGTCACCTTTAAGCACATGATCATGTAAGAAATGATGTCTAATATCAATATGTTTTGTACGTGAATGTTGAAAGAAATGATGTCTAATATCAATATGTTTTGTACGTGAATGTTGAATAGGATTTTTAGATAAATTAATTATATTAGAATTGTCACACATTATGGATGATATGAGACAATTTATGCCATAATCAAATAATGTTTGTTTCATCCATAAAATTTGAGCACATGCAAGACTTGCAGCAATATATTCAGCTTCAGTCGTTGATAATGATACTGAATTTTGCTTTTTACTAAACCAAGATACAAGTGAATGTCCTAAGAAATGACATGTTCTACTTGTACTTTTTCTATCGGATTTACATCCGGCAAAATCAGTATCACTATATGAAATTAAATCAAATGTGCTATGTTTTAGATAAAACAATCCATAATTTGTAGTATCTTTAAGATATCTAAAAATTCTTTTCACTGCTTTAAGATATCATTCTTTAGGATTAGATTGAAATCTAGCACATAAACATACACTAAACATAATATCAGGTCTATTAGCAGTAATATAAAGAAGTGATCCAATCATACCTCGATAGAGCTTTTGATCAACACTATTACCATTTTCATCTTTGTCAAGTAATGTTGTAGTACTCATTGGTGTCGGTTTGCTTATTGTATTTTCCATTCCAAAACGTTTGAGTAAATCTTTTGCATACTTGTTTTGATTGATGGATATTCCTTATTTTAATTATTTGATTTGAAGTCCAAGGAAGAAATTGAGTTCACCCATGTGACTCATTTCAAATTCATCCTGCATAGTATTAGCAAATTCTTGACAAAGATTGTTATTAGTAGAACCAAATATAATATCATCTACATATATTTGGATTAGTAAAATATCTTTATTTATTCTCTTAATAAATAATGTTGAATCAACTTTTCCAATTTCAAAACCCGAAGTTAAAAGAAACTTCTTTAATCTATCATACCAAGCACGAGGTGCTTGTTTAAGACCATATAAAGCTTTCTTAAGTTTAAAAACATGATTTGGAAAACTTTCATGTTCAAAACCTGGAGGTTGTTTTACAAAAACTTCTTTTTTTATAAAACCATTTAGAAATGTACTTTTAACATCCATTTGAAATAATTTAAAATTCATAAAGCATGCAAATGCAAGTAAAATCCTAATTGATTCTAATCGTGCAACTGGTGCATAAGTTTCATCATAATCAATTCCTTCTTCTTGATTATAACCTTGAGCAACTAATCTAGCTTTGTTTTTAACAACTTGACCAAATTTATCTAATTTATTTCTAAAAATCTATTTTGTTCTAATAATGGATTTATTTTGAGGTCTAGGTATAAGATCCCAAATATTATTTCTTGTAAATTGGTTAAGTTCATCTTGTATAGAAATTATCCAAAAATCATCAAGTAAGGCTTCTTTTATATTTTTTAGGTTCAATAGTTGAAATAAAAGTAGTATGAGCAATCAAATTAAAATGAGATCTAGTAGTTACTTTATCAGAAATATTTCCAATAACTAAATCATGCGGATGATTTTTAACTTCTACAAAATCTTTAGGTAAATCATTTTGTAAATTATCATCTTTTGTAATATCTAACATTGGAGTATCATGAATAGTATCAATTATATCATCATCATTATTTAAAATAATGGGTGGTTTTGAAAATTTTTCATCAAATGAAACATGTAAAGATTCTTCAATAACTAAAGTTCTTTTCTTATATATTCTATATGCTTTACTATGATTAGAATATCCAACAAAAATTCATTCATCAGATTTAGAATCAAATTTATCTAAGTTATCCTTTGTGTTTAAAATAAAACATTTACAACCAAAAACTTTAAAGTAAGATACTTTAGGAATTTTGTTATAAAATAATTCATAAGATGTTTTCTTTAAAATAGGTCGTAATAAAACTCTATTTAATACATAACAAGCTGTTGATACAGCTTCTGCCCAAAAATATTTTGGTAAATTACTATCACACAACATGGTTCTAGCACATTCTTGTAAAGTTCTATTTTTTCTTTCTACAACTCCATTTACCAAAAAGATCTATGTGAATTAATTCTAATGGTCTACTTGTAGATATTACATTTTTAGATTTAAAAGAAGATTTGTGCATTTTTCCTTGTTGACATGCATCACAAAAATTATTTTTAAAAGAAATTTTAGGTAAACCATTTACTGAATCATTCTTAGAAATCTTAGAAATGTGTTTAAAGTTAACATGTCCAAAACGTTTATGCCATAAAATAGAATCATTAGATGATGCAATAAGACAATGTTCATTTGAAATATTTTTCATAGATAAAACATATATGTTATTCTTTCTATAGCCTTTAAAAATAATAGTAATTAAATCAATATCATAAATTAAGCAAGATTCTTTTTCAAAAACAATTTTAAAACATTTATCACAAAGTTGACTAATACTAAGTAAATTATGTTTAAGACCATCAACTAATAAAATATTATCAATAATAGGTTTGTTTGGATTACCGACAGATCCAATACCGATGTCTTTTCCTTTGTTGTTATATCCAAAAGTAACGGTACCATCATCCTTGTTTTAAAAAGATGACAACAATTGTATGTTTCCAATCATATGTTTGGAGCAACCACTATCCAAAATCCACCTATCTTTCTTGGGTACCTGAAATGATGAACATTTACAGTTTTGGTACCCATACTATGTTGGGTCCATTAAATTAGCCTTTAGGAAACCAAACCCATGAAGAGTTTGATTTGCCTAAATAGTTAGTTGATAAACAAATATTTTTAATAAAATCAGAAATATAAAAATTCTTATGTAAAGAAGATAATTCTTTTGGAACCCAAATAGAAAAGAATTTTAATTTCTTTTTACACAAATTTTCATTTCTATATTCATACAAATCACAAGAAGGTTTTACAAAAATTGTTTTCTTTGATTTATTTTTATTAAATTGAAAACCTAATCCTTTTGTCTTTTGTGATTCTTTTTGAAAAGAAAGTATATTATTAAGATTTTCTTTACCTTTATTGAATTTGCTAACATTCAAACATATATCCTCATATTTTGATTTAAAAGAAGAAATATCTTTATCTAAATAATTCTTATGTAAAGAAGATAATTCTTTTGGAACCCAAATAGAAAAGAATTTTGATTTCTTTTTACACAAATTTTCAGTTTTATAATCATGCAAATCACAAGAAGGTTTTACAAATATTGTATTCTTTGATTTGTTTTTATTAATTTGAAAACCTAATCCTTTTGTCTTTTGTGATTCTTTTTGAAAAGAAAGTATATTATTAAGATTTTCTTTACCTTTATTGAATTTGCTTACATTCAAACATATATCCTCATATTTTGATTTAAAAGAAGAAATATCTTTATCTAAACTATTTATGCGAATTTTTAAATCATTACATTCTTATTTTAAATAAATATTCTCATTAGATAAACATTCATTTTCTTTAAGCAAAGAATAATTTTCTTCTTTTAATTCAATTACTTAAGAATTAGAAATAGTAGAAGAATTAAAATCAGAAATTTCTTCAAGTAATCTTTTATTTTCACCTTTAAAAAAATTATGTGAAGCCTTTAATCTCACAAAAGTTTCATATAATTCATTGAAAGCATCTAAAAGTTCTTCATTGTCACTTACTTCATCTTGTGCCATAAAACACATGTGAGCACTTCCTTTTCTTCAATTTCTTCATCTGAAGATGACTCATCACTATCATCCCAAGTGACTGTCATTGCTTTCCTTTTCTTGTTATTTTGAATGTTGTTGAAGTTGTTAAAATAACTTGATTTTTGCTTATTCTTCAACATTGGACAATCTTTCTTCATATGTCCTGGTTTATTACACTTAAAACAAAGAGGGTTATTAGAAATTGAACTTTTAGATTTAAAATTACCTCGTTTTATAAATTTTCAAAATTCATGCTCATTTCTTCATCATCATCATCTGAATCTTCTTTATCGGAAGTAGTATTGAATGCAAGTACTTTCTTGTTCTTTATTTCTTCATCATTCTTTCTATCTTCAATTTGAACTTCATACGCCATAATATTTCTAATAAGATTTTCAACCGTAAGAGTTGACAAATCATTGCCTTCTTCGATTGCGGTAACTTTATTTTCCCATTGTAGAGTAAGTGATCGAAGTATTTTACTTATCATCTCCACTTGTGTATATGTTTTTCCAAGACCAATGAGAGAATTTGTGATGTCGGTGAATCTTGTGAACATTTCTCCAATAGTCTCGTTTTCCTTCATCTTGAACAATTCAAATCTGTGTACAAGAATAGAAATTTTAGATTCTTTAACTTTATTTGTACCTTCATTAGTTACCTCAAGTGTATGCCAAATATCATATGCAGATGTGGCCGTTGACACCCTATTGAACTCATTCTTATCAAGTGCACAAAATAATGCATTCATTGCTTTTGAATCCAAATTTGCATTTCTCTGTGAAGTAGTCCATTCTGAAAATGGAGTTGTTGGCTTCTCATATTTCGTTTCCACAACGTTCCAAAGTTCTCAAAAATTTACAAACACAAACACAAAGTTTTATACTGGTTCCACCAACCCGGTGTACATCCAGTCCCCAAGCAAATCCCGCTTGAGAGTTTCCACTATGATTTTGAATAAACTTACAAAATAAAAAACAAACCTGACCAATTTGCAAGTCCCTGCACATTACAACACCAATTGACAATCACCTTGCCAATTTGCACACCAATCTCTAAACCAAGAGATTAACACTTCTCACAAACCGAGAAAACTTCTTTGAAGCAACAACTCAATTCCTATAAGCCTTGATTTGTAGTGTTGTGTAGTAATGGCTTAGGAATGATTCTAACTTCTGTAAATTGCCTAAATAATAAGTATTTGAATGATGATCAAAGGTAATTTCAGAAACTTTTTTTTCTCAAAATCTGAATGTTTTTACACTTGAAAAATGCACAAAGATCAAAGCTTATGGGTATGTAAGTCTGTACATTTTTCTGAACAAATATCCTATTTATAGCCCTTGAAAAGATAATTATTTTAACTTTAAAACCGTTTAAAAACGGCTATAAACAGTCATTAATTCAAACTTTGAAATCTGGAAAAACTGTATCTGTAGTCGACTACAAGACAAAATAGTCGACTACACTGAGTTTAAACAGACTCTGTGAAGTCAGAAAATTTCTCAGTAGTCGACTATAAAGGTCATTAGTCGACTATACTGTAATCAGACAGAAACTTGAAAAATGTATTTTGCCTTCAGTAGTCGACTATAAAGTCAATTAGTCGACTATACTATAAATTAACAGAAACTTATATTTCTGTCATAAGCTTGAGTAGTTGACTATTATTCTAATTAGTTGACTATACTGTAAACTGATAGAAATTTATATTTAGGTCACAAACATGAGTAGTCGACTACTATTCTAATTAGTCGACTACTAAGAGTTAAAAAATGATATGAATTAAATGTTTTGACATTCAGTTATTAACTATAAACCTAATGGTTAACATAGGGGATTTTTATAGTTAACCAACACACTAAGCCCGTGTTAGTGTGTTCTAATTTCTATGTGTGTGTGTGAGTGATCAAGGCTTGTACAATATTTCTAAGTAAAGAAAAAAAATGTAAAAACGATTACATTGACGTGTATGTTCTTCATCTTCTTTACTTCAAAATGCCTTAAACTCATCTTGCACTTGTTCATATATGATATTTAAATCTGCATATAAATGTTAGTGCATATGTATAACACACATATTGATTCTTTAATATGAATAAATTGTTATCATCAAAATTATATCATGGGGACATGATATCCAACATTAGTTGCTTTATATTAACAACTCATATTAATGTTATCTTTAGATATTTGGGTTTCTTGAAACGTATAATGCAAAATCAGGCTCATCCTAAAGGTTCGATTGCTGATCGTTATGTTGTAAATGAATGTATGATGTTTACCTCTCGATATATACAAGGTGTACCTACAAAAAATAATTCACTAAATAATAATATAGATGACACCTTTCATGGAAGTATATATACAAGGTGTACCTACAAAAAATAATTCACTAAATAATAATATAGATGACACCTTTCATGGAAGTACCAAGATGAACAAAGACTATTCCAGAATATTCACTAAATAATAATATAGATGACACCTTTCATGGAAGTACCAAGATGAACAAAGACTATTCCAGAATAAACTTGAATCAGGCTCATTCCTTCTTATTGCAGAAGCTCGAAATATTTTAAGATTGCCGCAAGTAATAAATTAACTTTAACAAATATGAATTTTTTTGAATTATATTAATAGTTGAACTCTAATTTTTGGTATCAATAGATGACATTTGGAGGAGTTGCAGTTAGAAATAACTGGCACGTCAGCACGAAATCAAATTACAAAAAATCATGAAAAATATATTGCCGAGTGGGTCATAGATGAAGTAAGTTAAGTGTGTTTTATTTTTAATTAATTTTGGGAATAAATAAGGCTAACTATTTAATGCTAATTTGTGTTTATGTGCAACATTAGGTAGAAAGACAAATATTTGCTGGTTTGCCAGTGTCAGAAGAGATAAGTATTCACTCACATGGACCGCACTACACAGTTAAACAATGCAGCGGATACCATGTAAATGAGTGTTTATTTCAACGGGTAGGGCTTGAGGAGGAGAGAGTTACCCAAAATAGTGGGGTCATGGCTGTATTCTCTCAAGAATGTTATTCAAGCTCAACTGATCAAAATTCGGTACTTGGTGATGTAATTTATTACGGACAATTAGAAGATATTGTGGAGATATTCTATGCGTACGGTACTAAAAATGTACGTAGTTATGGGATGTTTAATGTAGAACCCCGTAATTTTTATATGAATATATATGAATTATTAGTAAATAAATAATTCTTTTATGATAAATAGCTTGAGGTCATTGATGTGCATGATAGCAAGTTATTTGAAAGGATATGAGGGTATGGGTGTAGAGCTTTGTGTGTTGGAGTTTGCAAAATTAGGAAAACATGCACAAAACTGGAATTTTCTAGATCAGTCGACACATCAGTCGACTGATGGTATCGGTCGACACATCAGTCGACTGATATGCTGATTTCCAGTTTTTACAGGTTTCGGGTCTGTTTTGTTTTGGTTCGGGTTTGGGTCGGGTTTAACTGTTGGTATATATCCTTTCTCACCCGATCTCTTCTCTCTCAAACCCTAGCCTTGTTCTTGGTGATTTGGGGAAGAAATCGGAGGATTTTCGGCGGGATTTTCAATTTGCAGCGAAAGGAATCACTTCCCCTCAGATCCGGAGCTCTTCCATCACTCAGAGGCGGAGTAACATCTCGCCCAACCTTGTCCCATTCTTTTTAAACGTTTTCAAATGGTTTTATTGAGATCTCTTTGGCCTAAAACGTATTTTGTGTACAAAGATTTGATTTTTATTGCATATAACATGAAGATGTGCATTTTCAGTTTGATAAATAACCTACTAATGTTTGGTAAATTTAAAATCCAGATCTGAAATATGTTTTACAAGAGATTTAACATGGGTTTTGTTTTGAAAAATGTTTTTAAATACATAAATACATATGTTTAGAGTTTTATTTAAGTATTTGTACATGAAAGTTATGTTTCAGTTAGTCCATACATGTTAAAATACGTATGGTTCATGCTTGGAATTGATGGGGATGTGTTTAGATAAAGTTTGAGATGAAAAACAACCTGAGCAGAGTTTCTGCAGGCCATCGGTCGACTGATCAGTCGACCGACGGGCAAAAATTTCCAGTCATCAGTCGACTGATCAGTCGACTGACGAGCTGGTTGTGTTTTCTCAGCTTCTCGGTCGACTGGTCAGTCGACTGGTGAGCTGAGGCTATGCTGCCTGAGCTTCATCAGTCGACACATGAGTCGACTGACGTCGTCAGTCGACACATCAGTCGACTGATGAGCTGTTTTACAGATTTTTGATCTGTTTGAGTTGTCTTTCGGGGTCGCCTCGATAACCTGACCCTAGCTTATCATGTTAATGATTTATCTGTACATGTGGGTTGACTTTTGACATAAGTTTAGACATGTACACCGAGATGCATGAAAGTTTAGATTGTGTATATCTATCTGCATACACTTTTCAGTTGCACAGTCCTCGTGTTGGACTATAATCCATAGAAGTCCTCGTGTTGGACTATAATCCATTTCAGTCCTCGTGTTGGACATTTACCCACTTATTCCATGTGTTTGGAAACCACAGTATTTAGTTCCTGCAATGCTATTTAAATCCTCGTGCTGGATATGTATTACTATCCGGTCCATGCGTTGGACAACGGTCACACCCGGTCCATGCGTTGGACAACGGTCACACCCGGTCCATGCGTTGGACAACGGTTATATTTAGTCCATGAGTTGGACGTTTACTTCATGATGTCCATGGGCTGGACGTTTAATATATATATAGTCTACGTGTTGGACACTTAATCGTTTTCAGACATGACACTTATTGTGGCCATGACACGATTACACTTATCGGTAGAGATGGGTTTGTATTCGTTTCCTTTATTGTTTCTTGTATTAGATCTCGGGTTTAGTATTTAGGGATTTACAATTTGAGATACAAGGTATATACATGAGGGTTTCCTTGTTTCTATTATTTCGCTCGACGTACCTATGCTCGTGTTGTAATTTCCTAAGTACCAAAACCCATTGTTGTTAGGATAAATGATTTATAATATTATGTATTAACTATATTTTCATATACATCGAGCCCTATCCCTTGGGGTTGGTTGTGATGTTGCTCGCTAGCGCTTTGACGCTCGTTGTCCCTCCCCCCTTTCAGGTCACAGCCAGGAGCCCGGAGAGTCGCAGGTTGAGGACGACCCTTACTAGTGTCTACTATCCTCTTTTTAGATGTATTTATTTTTGTACTCCACTTGAGACATTTTAGACTTGAGAGGTTTATGTTCTAGTTGTAAAGGCTGTGTGCCTTATTTCCTTCTTGTCAGATATTTGTATTTGAGACTTGTTGACCACTCCAGTTTATTTATTCAGACATTGACTATGTATTTTCATTTGTTGGGTGATGAGATATTTATTTGAATCACTATCATTTCATCAGCCCTTCGTGTATTATCTTTTACTTGCTTTTGTACCTACACCTGTTATTGATTCTACTAGATAGATGTTAATTGTGATGGTGAAACTTGTTGTTGCACGGTGTGGTGCATAGCAGGTTTGACATTCTTGGTTTCACCTTGGACTGCAGCCTTGAGTGAACCCAGGGGCGTCACAGTTGGTATCAGAGCTCTAGTTCCAGTATCCTTAGGATCATCCTGTGTCGAGTCGTGGAGCTAGGATAGAGTTTCTTAGGATT
>NC_033799.1:40140384-40143167 GCF_001876935.1 Asparagus officinalis | reverse complement strand
TTACCATTTTAGATCGTTAAGTATAAATATCTCTATATGTTTATTTGGAAGTTCATGTTGTGAGATGCATATAGTTTCCGAATTTCGAGGACGAAATTCTTCTAAGGGGGGAAGAATGTAGAACCCCGTAATTTTTATATGAATATATATGAATTATTAGTAAATAAATAATTCTTTTATGATAAATAGCTTGAGGTCATTGATGTGCATGATAGCAAGTTATTTGAAATGATATGAGGGTATGGGTGTAGAGCTTTGTGTGTTGGAGTTTGCAAAATTAGCAAAACATGCACAAAACTGGAATTTTCCAGATCAGTCGACACATCAGTCGACTGATGGTATCGGTCGACACATCAGTCGACTGATATGCTGATTTCCAGTTTTTACAGGTTTCGGGTCTGTTTTGTTTTGGTTCGGGTTTGGGTCGGGTTTAACTGTTGGTATATATCCTTTCTCACCCGAACTCACCCCTTAGAACTTCAGACCAGAGAAAACCCTAGCCCCCTCTCTCCTCTCTCAAACCCTAGCCTTGTTCTTGGTGATTTGGGGAAGAAATCGGAGGATTTTCGGCGGGATTTTCAATTTGCAGCGAAAGGAATCACTCCCCCTCAGATCCAGGAGCTCTTCATCACCTCAGAGGCGAGTAACATCTCGCCCAACCTTGTCCCATTCTTTTTAAACGTTTTCAAATGGTTTTATTGAGATCTCTTTGGCCTAAAACGTATTTTGTGTACAAAGATTGGATTTTTATTGCATATAACATGAAGATGTGCATTTTCAGTTTGATAAATAACCTACTAATGTTTGGTAAATTTAAAATCCAGATCTGAAATGTTTTACAAGAGATTTAACATGGGTTTTGTTTTGAAAAATGTTTTTAAAAACATAAATACATATGTTTAGAGTTTTATTTATGTAATTGTACATGAAAGTTATGTTTCAGTTAGTCCATACATGTTAAAATACGTATGGTTCATGCTTGGAATTGATGGGGATGTGTTTAGATAAAGTTTGAGATGAAAAACAACCTGAGCAGAGTTTCTGCAGGCCATCGGACGGGCAAATTTTTAGTCATCAGTCGACTGATCAGTCGACTGACGAGCTGGTTGTGTTTTCTCAGCTTCTCGGTCGACTGGTCAGTCGACTGGCGAGCTGAGGCTGTGATGCCTGAACCTCATCAGTCGACATATGAGTCGACTGACGTCATCAGTCGACACATCAGTCGACTGATGAGCTGTTTTACAGATTCTTGATCTGTTTGAGTTGTCTTTCGGGGTCGCCTCGATAACCTGACCCTAGCTTATCATGTTAAGGATTTATCTGTACATGGGGATTTACTTTTGACACAAGTTTAGACATGTACACCGAGATGCGTGAAGGTTTAGATTGTGTATATCTGTCTGCATACACTTTTCAGTTGCACAGTCCTCGTGTTGGACTATAATCCATAGAAGTCCTCGTGGTGGACTATAATCCATTTCAGTCCTCGTGTTGGACGTTTACCCACTTATTCCATGTGTTTGGAAACCACAGTATTTAGTTCCTGCATCGGACATATCTCCTTAACCCTGCATATGACTTCTTCACAGAAGTTCACGACATGATGTTGACATGACACTTATGCAAGTAATAAAATGACATTCATGCTAGTCATGGTATAGCACTGTAATTTGTTCTGAGATTAACTGTATTTCTTGATTTATTGTTTCTGTACTAGAACCTCGGGTTTGGTGTTTAGAGATTTACGATTTGAGATACAAGGTATATACATGAGGGTTTCCTTGTTTGGATTATTTCGCTCGACGTACCTATGCTCGTGTTGTAAATTTCTAAACACTAAAACCCTCTTTAGTAGGGTCAATGATTTTAGATCCATTATATATATTATCTGTATTTTCTTATACAACGAGCCCTTTTCCCTTGGGGTTGGTTGTGATGTTGCTCGCTAGCGCTTTGACGCTCGTTGTCCCTCCCCCTTTCAGGTCACGAGCCAGGAGCCCGGAGAGTCGCAGGTTGATGGCGACACACTTTAGTGTTCGACTATCTATTCTAGCTATGTTTTATTTTGGAGCTCCACTATAGACTTTGTTTAGACATTTGAGGACTTTATTCTAGATGTTGTAAAGGCTGTGTGCCTTATTTCCTTTACTCAGACTTGTTGTATTTGGGATGTATTAAGAACTCCAGTTTTATTATCTTTTACTTGCTTTTGTACCTACACCTGTTATTGATTCTACTAGATAGATGTTAATTGTGATGGTGAAACTTGTTGTTGCACGGTGTGGTGCATAGCAGGTTTGACATTCTTGGTTTCACCTTGGACTGCAGCCTTGTGTGAACCCAGGGGCGTCACAGTTGGTATCAGAGCTCTAGTTCCAGTATCCTTAGGATCATCCTGTGTCGAGTCGTGGAGCTAGGATAGAGTTTCCTAGGATTCATGTATAGAGTCCGTAAGGATTTCCTAGTATGAGTGAGGACGATATATGCGTATATCTCAAAATTTGAGAATTTTTTTTTATGACAACTAATTTTGTATAAATTCAAACAGTTGTGCAAATACTATATGATGTGAAAATTGTGTCATGATACGCTATTTATAGACGTCTATTTTGGCTCACAACTCTTATTTTCTTATGATCAGAAAGATGACAGGACGTCGTAGGCCTCGTACTCGGAGAGCTGGGCAGGCAGAGTCGCAGCAGACTCCATCTGAGCAGCAGCCGGCTCAATCCGAGCCTCGGCAGACTCCACCCGAGCCGCAGCAGGCTCCTCAGTATTTGGTG
>NC_033799.1:40137259-40140299 GCF_001876935.1 Asparagus officinalis | reverse complement strand
TCCTCAGTACTTGGTGGATCTTATGGCTCCTCTCATTGCCAGGATGACGGCCATTGAGGACTTGGTGACGACTCATATAGCACCACGGACACCACCACCACCGGTAGCACAGCAGCAGGGGATTCCTGCCGTTCCTGTCAGAGAGAGACCCCCAGAGGTCACGCCTGCCGCTATTCCTGTAACAGTCCCAGACAGAGCCACAGAGCAGGAGACTTGGCTCCGTATGGTAGAGAGGTACCAGAAGATGAGGGCACCGGAGTTCCAGGGGTCACCAGACCCTCTTGCTGCCCACAAGTGGAAGGAGGATGTGAGCAACATTCTCGATATACTCGGCGTGGACTCAGTTCAGAAGCAGAGGTTGGCATCCTACAGCCTGAAGGGAGATGCCGGGAGGTGGTACCGACTCCAGTTCACTCCAGATCAGAGGATGACCCTCACATGGGAGGACTTTATGTATTTTTTTGATGGGCAGTACATTTCTTCAGCAGCACGGACTGGGAAGGAGCTTGAGTTGTCCCGATTGACTCAGGGGGACATGTCAGTGGCTGACTTTGAGAGCCGGTTCATGGAGCTATTGCACTTCACGGGCATGTGGCAGTCAGGAGAGCGTCAGGCTCAGATGTTCTTGGCCGGGCTTCGTCCTAATCTCCGACGGTACCTCGTGTCGAGGAGATTTTATTCAGTCAGGGAGGTGGCCGAGGCTGCCACTTCTCAGGAGACCGAGACCACTATGTTCCAGAAGGACAAGGAAGGGAAGGCCAAGACAGGACAAGGCAGTGACAAGGGCAAGAACAAGAGAGGTTTTTCTGGACAGCAGCAGCAGCATCAGGGCCCTTATAAGAAGGGACCCCAGCAGGATCAGAGAGCGCATCAGCAGCGCAAGTTCCAGGGGTCTTGTTTTAACTGTCACAAGGTCGGGCACAAGGCATCGGAGTGTCGTAGTGCACCAGCAGGAGCCCAGCAGGGCAAGGGTCCGAACCAGCAGTCGCAGCGACAGCAGGGCAGAGGTCAGGCCCAGCAGAACCGACTCGAGGCGCCGCCAGCAGCTCAGAGGACTGAGGGACAGATTCGGGCAGTCCAGGATATTTCTCAGGGACAGATTATCCCCTATTCTCCAGCACCATCAGCAGAGCAGTCCTCAGCCACAGGCAGGGTTTATGCGGTAGTTCCTCGTGATCATGGAGCTAGCGGAGCTGTTGTGGAGGGTACGTTCTTTGTGAACTCTCTTCCCGCCCGTATTCTTTTCGATTCGGGAGCTTCGCATTCATTCATCTCGCATGCATTTATGACTAGACTCCAGCTCGTAGCGCAGCCACTAGACACCCCTCTATCTGTTTCCACCCCTTTAGGTGAGGTATCGCTTCTGGAGAGCGTTTGTAGGAGGTGTACCGTCAGTTTAGACGAGTCGGAGTTCATAGTGGATTTGATAGTGTTGCATATGTCCGAGTTCGATGTCATCCTTGGTATGGATTGGTTGTCTTCCTACCATGTTAGCATTGACTGCTTTGCGAAGACAGTCAAGTTGCGAGCGTCCGACGGGTCCGAGAGCGGAGTCATTTCTGGCGTACATCGAGGAGGTGATGCGACGAGATCAGGGTGCTGAGTTATTAGAGACTAGAGTTGTCTCAGAGTATCAGGATGTCTTTCAGGACATACCTGGGTTACCTCCTGTGAGAGAGGTTGAGTTCTGTATTGAGTTACAGCCAGGCACAGCCCCGATATCCCGCGCACCCTATCGTATGGCACCAGCTGAGATGAGGGAGCTTCAGACCCAGTTGGACGAGTTGTTAGCTCAGGGTTTTATTCGCCGGAGTCATTCTCCGTGGGGCGCACCGGTCCTCTTCGTGAAGAAGAAGGACGGTAGTATGAGATTATGCATAGATTATAGAGAGTTGAACAAGGTCACTATCCGGAATAGGTACCCACTACCTAGGATTGATGACTTGTTTGACCAGTTGCAGGGTGCGCAGTATTTCTCGAAGATTGATCTTCGTTCTGGCTATCATCAGTTGCGGGTTCGGGAGATGGATATTCCCAAGACCGCCTTTCTTACTCGATATGGTTCTTTCGAGTTCTTGGTCATGCCATTTGGATTGACCAATGCACCCGCGGTATTCATGGACTTGATGAACCGGGTGTTCCGTCCCTTCTTAGATCAGTTCGTGATCGTTTTCATCGATGATATTCTCATTTACTCGAGGTCGGAGGCGGATCATGAGGAGCATCTACGGATAGCATTGAGGACTCTTCAGGAGCATCAGCTGTATGCTAAGTTCAGCAAGTGTGAGTTTTGGCTTTCAGAAGTCAGATTTCTTGGCCATGTTATCAGTAGAGAGGGGATAGCAGTGGACCCGGCTAAGGTCACGGCAGTTCTTGATTGGGAGCCACCGAAGACGGTGACAGAGATTCGCAGCTTCTTGGGTTTGGCTGGTTACTACAGGAAGTTCATTCAGGACTTCTTGAAGATTTCGACACCGATTACACACCTTACGAAGAAGGGTGTACAGTTCATATGGAGTAAGGAGTGCCAGGAGGCTTTTGATATCTTGAAAGCCAAGCTGACCACGGCGCCGGTTTTGACCATTCCGAGCAGCGATAGGACCTTTGTCGTGTATACTGATGCGTCGTTGGCCGGCTTAGGGGGGGTATTGATGCAGACTCAGAGGGTAGTAGCTTATATCTCACGGCAGTTGAGGGTGCATGAGCAGAACTATCCCACTCATGACTTGGAGTTGGCGGCAGTGGTATTTGCATTGAAGTCATGGAGACACTACTTGTATGGAGTGCAGTTTGAGCTATTCACAGACCATCAGAGTCTGAAGTATCTTTTTTCTCAGAAGGAACTTAATCAGAGGCAGAGGAGGTTGATTGAGTTCATCAAGGACTACGAGTTTGCAATTCAGTATCATCCAGGGAAGACGAACGTCGTAGCAGATGCTTTGAGTAGGAAGCGTCGACATCGGGTTGCGGTTTTGAGGTGTTCGTTGTTCAGAGATCTTATCACTCTTAGCCAGTTTGATTTTAGACCCGAGATTGGAGG
>NC_033799.1:40099835-40136259 GCF_001876935.1 Asparagus officinalis | reverse complement strand
TAACTCGTTGTTTGCCTAGAATAAATACGAAAACACAAACACTAGACAAACAATATTAGAAGTAAATTGCTTGTTAAACATCATTAAAACAAGAAGGCTAACACGCTATACTTCGTGAGTCAACTTATGAGTCGACTAATGAGTCGACTAAACATGCACAGACCTAAAGTTCACAGAAAAACTCAACTTTAAACTGGGTTTAAAAATATCAAATAAATTCCAAAAAATATAAAACTTTGGGAAATGATTGTAAACATGATAATTAACATGTTACAAAAGCTGGTTTTCAAAAATGACTTTCCAAATATAAAATATCATCATTTTTCAAAATAGTCCAAAAACATGAAAACTAAACATACATGCTTTTGACAATTGACTTAAACAAACTTTTGAAACTTTACAAAATGATTTTATAGACTTAAAGAAAGATGTAAATTATTGTTATGAAGTCTATAAACTAGAAACACAATATTTTCACAAATATGCATATTCTATGCAATATTTTCTAAAACACTATAATAAATATGAAGTATGTGATTTCATATATGAAAACCAATATAATGTGTGTGTATATATGATTGAGCTTAAAGTACTAATACACATAATATAAACCTAAACTAATGTTACCCAAGCTTGATCTTGATATTTATTGTAGCTCAACTTGGTAAACTCGCAAATGAAGCTTGAAGTTGAATCTTGAGCATGAATTGCAAGGCTTCACCCATTATTTCCGCCAACCTCCATTTGATATGATCGTTATGGTGCAATTCCATCCATCCTCAAACATATTGTTTGTCTATAATAAATAAATAAACACAAAAACTAAACAAACAATATTAGTCATAAATTATTTGTTAAATATCATCAAAATAAGAAGACCAACAATCTCCCCTTTTTTTGATGATGACAAACAAGTTACGCAAAGAGATATATATGCATGAAAAGAAATGAATATATAAATTAGAATTATTATGTATATAAATAAGAAAGTTTATACTCACAATATTTCTCCCCCTTTGACATCATCAAAAAGGGGAAAACCCCAAGAATGAAGAGAGCGAAAGCTCCCCCTACCTATGAGCAAGGTGAGTATAAAAACAAATATAGGGAAAAGCTCCCCCTATCAAAATGCCTCATGGAATATATAAAATGAAGTACAAGGCAAACATGTGAGCAAGCATAAACATGCTAAAATTCACTCACATTCAACAAGGCAATGATAACACAATTAGATATGTCATTATGAAGTAGTGTCTCATGACAAAAACCTATAAACCATGTATAAAAGATTTATGAAATCAAAAGAAGAAGAACATGAGAGTCATGCAAAACGGTTTTCAAATGAAATAAATAAACCAAATAAAATCATAAATCACAAGTAAATCACATAAAACCAAATCATCATTTCTCAAAAATTAAGAGAGGCAACCATATCTAGCTCTTGAGCTAGTAACAACCCATATAAACATTTTAGCACCCAGTAAATAAGATTTGGGAATAAACACCCAATAAATCTGAGGGGTTATAAACACATACCTATCATATGAAAACACAAAACAAAGTATATATGTATATATCCAAAAATAATGTTTGATCAAAAAAGGAAATTTTCTTTGAAAATTTTGATCAAACCATATATAGAATACATTATAAAGCACAAGTAGATGATCCATAAGCACAAACACATAAATATCATCATAGAAGTGTTTTATAATAAATTCAAAAGTACATACTAAAACAAATTCTTCATAGTTCAAATTAAGATTACAAAACATACAAGAATCATGAACTATGAAAAAAAAACAAAAAAAAATCATCTTTAAGAACATGAAAACAAAAAAATTGTTCATAAAGATTAAACAAGTTTTGGTACCCAATTACTCTTGGTACATAAGAGACTAGGGACTTGACCCTTATCATTAAAACTCAATGCCCTTGGGTTATGAACCCATTTGGGTGCATTTAGTGTACGAACATGGTCAAAGTAAAAATTGTGCAAATCACCTTTCTGATTTCAATAAGTGCAATGAAAGAGGCCCATTTGATTTTGTTGACCATAAACATGTGCACGAAAAACATTTGTAAACATAGATGGTCTTTTAAGATTATTTTGCAAATGTAAAATATTTTAAAACAATGTTAGTCTACTTGAAATATTTTGCGATTTAGAAAATTTTCGCAAATCAAAATAAAATTTAGCTAAGTGACCAACTTTACCACAAAAATCACAATGATACACATTAGCATGCTTATGATGAACTTTATGATAATGAGCATGTGAATGTGTATGTGATGAAAAAGCCTTATGAGATGCACAATGAGCATAATATTAGTCTTTGTAGGTTTATGTGCATCATAGCAAAATTTAGCAATATGGCCTTTTCGGCCGCAATTTGAACACTTGTAAATTTTGAAATACATGTGTGCATGATGTATGGGATGTCTAGATGTAGTAGCATAAGACTTAGCACACATGTTCATAAGTTTCTTATGATTATCCATGCATGTAACAAGAGTTGAGTCTAAAGATGAAATGTGGTTTTTAACAAGATTCAACTCATCATTATTAGGCACATATGCATTTTTATTAGAAGTAGAACATAAATAGTCATTTATGAAAGAAGCAGTATCATTTTTTATGTTCTTTACTTCTAACATGGCATTATTTTTGTCATGAGTCAAGTTAGCAATATCCAATTTTAAATTATTATTTTCCAAATTTAGCATATCATTATTTTCTTTAAGAGCATCATTCTCTTGAGAAATGATATCAAATTTGGAAGCTAACTTCTCATGATTGGATTTTAAACCTTCATGCTTGCTTTGTAAATCAATAAAAATTTTATGCAATTTGTTATAGGCATGCAATAATTTTTACTAGCACAGGCGAGTTTATCAAAAGATAAATCATATTCGGATTCTAACTCGCTTACCACACTAGGGCTATCGCCTAGTGGCCGTGTGCATGAAAATGAAGCTCCACATGAACTAGCACTAGGGCTATCGCCTAGTGGCCGTGTGCATGAAAATGAAGCTCCACATGAACTAGAAGCGGAATCCTTCAAAACTTGTCGGATCGCCTCCAAATTCCCTTGATGTGCTTCTATAAGTTTCCATAATGTGTAAGCACTATCAAAAGAATCAAGCTTGTTAGACATAGATGAATCGAATGCATTATGTAAAAATTCTAACAAAAGCTTATTCATGGTAAACATTAGACATAGATGAATCGAATGCATTATGTAAAAATTCTAACAAAAGCTTATTCATGGTAAACATACGATAATCATTTTTATTCCACTTGGATTTTTCTGAAGTGTGCACAATATAAGCATCATCTATAATTTTCCGTAAATTGAAGTGTCTAGATCGAATAAAAAGTTTAAATCTAACACACCATTGGGCATATGAGAAATTATCTAATCTTGTAGCAATATTGATGGTATAACCTAAACAAGGTGCAACATGCATATCCATAATGTATATATGAGCAAGCAAGATAACAATAAAATCATAAAACTAGATTAGCACAAAAATAAGATAACTTGGATCTTTATTTCAAGGCAATTAGTCCTTAAATCAAAGAGCACCAAGCTCTGATACCAATTATTAGGCCCTAAGGTCGCTATGAAAGAACCCTAGAGGGTGGTGAATAGGGTTTATGCTAATCTAATCCGATTTAAATACCAATTAAAACTTACTAACAAATATATCATAGCAAATATGATATGCAACAAGATATGTGCAAGGATATATAATATAAACAAGGGTAAACAAAATTAACATGTAACAACGGCGATATAACAATATGCAAAAATAAATGCGCCAATACCAAACTCAAATACAAGGAAATGATCACGGAGGTCGGACCTTCCGTCCTACGTCTCTGCTCCCCACTACCGAGGAGAATCCACTATACAACTCGGTTTGAAAGCTGGAACTTCTCTACACACTCGATTTTCTAGCTAACCGAAAACTCTACACACTCGGTTATCAAGTCAACCGAAAACTCTCACAAATCCTCACAAAGTACATACACAAAAACTCTACACACTCGGTTATCAAGTCAACCGAAAACTCTCACAAATCCTCACAAAGTACATACACAAGTTATAACCTCAAGTATTGGTCCTCACATATCGACTCTCTCAAGTGCTTGGAATTATCACCTCTTACTAGGCCACCGATGCTACTCCTCTCGGTATCGACTCTGTCCTCACCACATACTCCTATCGGTGTACAAGTGTATTACAAAGTAAACTTCACAAATTAAGCACAACAAATAATTGTTCTCTAAACAAGGTGAGAACGCAATTAGGCACAACTCTAAGTCACAACCTCCACAACCCAAAATATACTATGAATGTAAATACTATAAGATCAATAGGTTGTGTGTGAACAAAGACATTCAATAAAAACAATTTAACTAAACTCAATATAAATCTAGCTTATTGAAAATAGAAACAAAAAATAAATAGCTAGAATGAGTTTAGGAAAACTTCTCTAGATGATAACAAGAGAGAGGGAGAAGATTGACTGCTCAAACACCAAATGATGATCTCCACTTGCTCTTGTGAAATTCTCTTCACAAACCGAAACTAGAAAAATACTTAAAAGCTTTTTAAACAAACTTAAACCAAACTTTAAACCCTTGTTAAACTTTCTTAAAACATTCTCTTGGATTCTTAAAGAGCTGAAGGCAATGGAGTATTTATAACAACCTAAGATATCAGCTAAAACCCAACTGAAAAGATAAAAAAAGCCCCCAAAAAACACTGCTGGAAACTAGCCGTTACTGTGCAATGGCTCTTTCATAAGTCGACTTAAGAGTCGACTTATATGAGTCGACTCAGCAGAAGAAAAATCATAACTGCGCTGTACTTCGTGAGCCGACTTATGAGTTGACTCATGAGTCGACTAAACATGCACAGACCTGAAGTGCACAGAAAAACTCAACTTTAAACTGAGTTTAAAAATATCAAATAAATTCCAAAAAATATAAAACTTTGGGAAATAATTGTAAACATGATAATAAATATGTTACAAAAACTAGTTTTCAAAAAGGACTTTCCAAATATAAAATATCATTATTTTTTAAAATAGTCCAAAAACATAAAAACTAAACATACATGCTTTTGACATTTGACTTAAACAAACTTTTGAAACTCTACAAAATGATTTTATAGACTTAAAGAAATATATAAATTATTATTATGAAGTCTATAAACTAGAAACACAATATTTTCACAAATATGCATATTCTATGTAATATTTTCTAAAACACAATAATAAATATGAAGTATGTGATTTCATATTTATGAACATGAAAACTCAAACTATGTATGTATATATATAACTATATATATACATATATAATGTGTGCATATATATGATTGAGCTTAAAGTACTAATACACATAATATAAACCTAAACAAATGTTACCCAAGCTTGATCTTGATCTTCATTGTATCTCAACTTGGTAAACTCACGGATGAAGCTTGAACTTGGATCTTGAGCATGAATTGCAAGGCTTCACCCACTATTTCTGCCAACCTCCATTTGATATGATCGCTATAGCGTAATTCCATCCATCCTCCAACATATTATTTGTCTACAATAAATAGATAAACACAAACACTAGACAAATAATATTAGTCGTAAATTGTTTGTTAAACATCATCAAAATAAGAAGGCCAACAGGTCCTGCAACCTCTACACTTGGGCCTGCCACGCGTTACAACGCCGATCGAGCTTAAATTATATAGACTCCAACAGACGTACGAGGATAAACTATGTTAACACTGGTCAATGCGTTAGTGATTTTTGCCAAAATAAGGTTTATTTGTGTTCACACCATAACCAAGGTCGACGCCAGTCAATGCATCGATAATTTTGCCAAAATAAGGTTCAGGATGAGATTTCAGATGGAAAGAATTATTCCAAGGAGTTTGATCATATTTAGATACAAATTCCTAACAAAGATGATCAGTTCAAAGTCAATTTAATGCACCAGCTAATTCAGACATCAACACGTCAGTCCTAATTTAAGATTTTGACAACTGTCAGACGATAAACGCAATACCGATCAGACGATAAGTGCAGTACCCGTCACACGATAAATACAGTACTGAATAGACTGAAAGCTGAAGTAATCCAAGAGTTAAAGATTGGACATATCATATCCAAAGTATTTCAGGCTCTTCTATAAAAGAATGAGACTGAAACACTTTAGAGGGGGTATCTGTAGGCGCAAAAAATACCTATGAGTTCCCGTATGTAGTTCAAGACTAAGCGAAGACGGTGGACGTCATCGTCCAAGTCAGAGGGGATTATTTGAATTAAGGTGGATCATCCAATGTAGTATAGAAGCTACTGAGCGCATGAAGCAAGCCAGTGAGGCGCATAAGTCAACAAAACGACAAAATACACAAAACGACGGAAAATACAAGTCCGGGAAAGCCAAAAAATGACTAAGTCTCGTGGCGACCTGTGCAAGTGCGAGTCACCATGAGGTGACCAACACACACACGGGTCACCATGAGGTGACCCACACAGTGGCGGGTCACCAGGATCTGCCGTGCACGTCGACTTCCAAAACACGTATTTTGATGATTTTCTCAGGATTTGTTTGTTCCTGAGTGTCCAAACTAATTTGATATCATCCTCATACATGGTTAGGGCATTGTTAATTAAAGATAGGGCCAAATATCTTGTTCTTATCCACAAACACTGCATCTGAAGCCCTATAAATACAAGCCTAGGGGCTTTGTTCTCTAGGGTTGAAATTTTGGGCGAAGTATTGTCGGTTTAAAGAGTGATCCATGAATTTTAGAGAGGGCTAGAAGATCTTGGCAAACTCCAACATAAAGAAGGAGCAATTTGAAGGATTTGAAGCCCCGTCCACCCTTTCCTTAAGATTAGGCTTGGACTTGATCTCGAGAAGAGTCATAATCTCGCTTGGTCGAGATTATCACTTATGTTCTTGTTTTCTTTGTGAAACAACGAACTTCTAGCCTTCTGATATACCAGATCTAATCCGCAGCTATCCACGGATAAACCCAGCACAGGTAAAGATCTCATGCAAACAGAGACTAATAAATAGGATCTATGTGTTGTTTGATAAAGTTATAATCTTTTATTTTTTATTGTATAAGAAGATCTTATAAAAAGATCAACTTTTCTATTTTTTTTTTGAATTTGTAATCGATAAATGATTATAATAGGTTGAATGAAAATGAAAAAGACAACTTTTGAACCAAACACCTACCATGAGTCTGAGGCAAAGAAACATTAGCTAGAGGTGACGAAGGAGTCAACTGGACCTGCAACTCATCCCCCTCACTCTCCTTCTTCCCTAAAGAACTCGCCCAGCTATCTTTGAACAAACCCTCGCAAGCTTCCTTAGCCAAGCCCTCATTTTCCTCCCTGGTTTTTTTAGCAGAGCCCTCATCGGCTTTGTCCTCAGATTCATCCCGGCACCGGTACTACCAAGATCTAATTCCCCACTATGTTTCTCTATCTCAAAGAGTGTATCCAAATAGTTGGCAACCCTTGGATGATAGCAGAAATGGTTAGATCCTCTCTTCAATTTGGCTGGAAGCTACACCCAGAGGTAGTCGTGCCCTGCCTTGCAAGCCATCGTTACCCCTACCTTTCTTAGGACGTTATGACAATATCTCTCAATGATTTTCAATTGATGACACTTAGAATTCAGGTGAGTGATACGGCTTTGAGCCTTGACTGGGCATGACTCGCATTGAGCACTCTCCTCATGGAGTTTCTTACGAGCCAGTCGCTCCTTTTCTAGCTCAACCTTCTGGCGCTAGGCAGAGTGGCGGGGGAACGAGCCAGTCGCTCCTTTTCTAGCTCAACCTTCTGGCGCTAGGCAGAGTGGCGGTCGAACTCAGCCTGCTCTATAGCATGATCAGCTTCTCACCTCCCTCACGACACCTCCTCGAATAAGAATGTTATCCTCTTGTTCCTATCATGGAGTTTGTGATGTAGCTTATCAATCTTGACGTATTTCTAGCTATCTGAGGTCTTTAAGCTATCCATCATGCTCTTCTATACTTCTATTTCCCTACGTCAATCAACCAATTGTCCTTGGTCGACAAGCGACTGAAGAGCATTTTCTAGGTCAATCTTCTGGGCTCCCGAAGTTTAAAATAATATGCTCAAACTTGCTCCATTCGACCAAATATCTCCTGCTCCATAAGAGCACCACGAACCAAATAACTCCTGAGGCTTAGTTACAGACTGACATCTTGGACTTCCTCCAAAATCTCTTCATCATAGGGAACTGCTCCACTGCCTTTGATTGAGCAACCCGAGACTTAAGCACTGACACCCTCGCATCAAGGTGACAAGTGGACCGGATTCTACTCCCTAGAGTTGGCTCCTTCTCATATCGGGGGCTAACTTTTGGAGATCCAATCAGTAGCGTCGTCAATCTATCCCATGTCTTAGAGTCGATCTCATCGAAACAGTGAGGATACGGCTATCCATTCTCCTCGGGAGGAGAAACCCCCTCGGCGGCCAGCTCCTTCCCTTAGTAGTGGGTCAACTCAGTAGGGGCATCAGGAGCCTTCTTGCCTCTGCTGGAACCTCTGTCTCCACCAGAATGTCACCTCCTCCCAGAGACTAGGCTTAGACTCTCTAAAGGTTGACCCCTTCTTCTAGTCTTGGGGACTCATCGTCGACATAGAGGACTTTAGTCTCCTCCTAAACTACCCTTCTAAGATTAGACCCTCAGCTTTTTCCTCTTCTCAACCCGACCGTCCATAGATGATGGCCCTGCCAACTTTATAGCCACATCAACCACTTGAGCATGAGATTCTTCAGCCTCCTCGGTGTTGATCAGGTAAGTTTGATGATAACAAATATTGAAATTGTACTAACATGAATCATTTGTAGTGCTTCCAAGTTGATCAAGCAAGACCAGGCTCAAGACTACCAGATAAAGGGGTTGTACTTTAAAATTGTATTTTTTTTATCTTAGTCATTTTTGTTAAAAGCCTTGATGACACACACGCACACGCACACTAGACTTAGATTACTAAGAGACTTAACTAGGGGTGAGCACGGTTCGGTTCAAACCGAAAAAACCGACCGAACCGACCCGAACCGATCCGAAAAAAAGTGGTTTTATGAGTAAGACGGTTCGGGTCGGGTTGACAATTTTTCAAACCGACCCGACCCGAACCAACCGAATATATTCCCTTGCCTCAAACCTTACCCGTTTACCCAAAGACAAAGCAAGCCCGTTATTAAAAATTACAACGTCAGAGTCTAGTATTTAATCCAAATGGACAAGTTACTTCACTTAAAAACAGTATACATACATGAGCAAGAATAATAAATTAAAGTGAAGTTAAAAAATAAATACATGCTGGCATAGGGTAATAAGAATATATAAAAGATAAATTAAAGTGAAGTTATACTTGATGAAGTTAGAACCGAACAAACCGAACCGAACCGCACCAAACCGATTTGCAATGGTTCGGTTTGGTTTTGAATTGTATGTGGTTCGGTTCGGTTGTTCAAATATTGGTAAAAACCGACCCGAACCGAACCGTGCTCACCCCTAGACTTAACACCTAGCCTAAGTTGGTTTATATAGGTTAATTTGAATATAAGTTAATTAAATTTTTAATCTTGTTTTTTGATTCAAAATTGATTTTAAAGTGACAAAAAGTTTTCAACTCATTTTGTCAAACTAAATATAGTCAGTCGACTGACGAAGACCCTGGGACAACTAAAAGTCTCTAGTCAGTCGACTTATCTATTCTCCAGTCAACTGGTCAAGGCTAGATAAGTTTTAACAAAACTCTCTGAACAGTCGACCGATATATATATCAGTCGACTGATTCATCATATAGTCATTTTTAAAATCTTTATGGCAAGTCGATTGATAACTATATCAGTTGACTATTTTATCAAACAGACTCTAATAAAAGTTTCTAGCTAGTCGACTGATGAGTCCACCAGTCGTCTGACACAGATAGTTTATTACTGTTTGATTTTGATTTTCAAATTACATTAGCCGTTTATGGTAGTTAAAAATTAAAATTTTAATAGTAAATTTAAACTCATAAGTTATGTCTTTTGGCTAGTATATATACTTTTGAGTTCACTTTTCAAAATACAAGCTTTTCATTCAAAATTTTAATATACTCTCAAGTTAAAAATCTAAAGAAAAAAAATTTCTCTCTTGCCTTCAATTTTCAAAAAGCTATCAAGTTGTTTTTAGGCATCCAAAGAGAGATCCTAATAGACACTGAGAACACTTCTTCATCAAGACTTATAGGGCAAAGTATTGTAACCTTCTTCAAGTTGTTATCTCAAGTTTGAAGGAAGGTTCTTCTCTACTTTGAGAAGGTGTTTGCATTTTTGGCAAGGGGATTGTCAAGGTGCAGATGTTAATCTTGCAAGGAAACTCGAGAATAGTGGAAAATCTCAAGCGAGTTGCTTGAAAACTGGATGTAGGTCTGGAGGACCGAACAAGGATAAATTTCTGTATTTATGATTGTTCATTTCTGGTTTGACTACTTTATTCCGCATTTTGTTGATTATTTTTAATTTTGCAAGAAATTTTTTATAAAGTACTATTCACCCCCCTCTAAGGCTTTGAGCATTGCATACAAGATCCAACACTCGGGAGCCAGATCCTATTGAGGACATTTCACTGGCCTTGTTAGGCGCTCTTCTTGGGCTCCAACAGGTTCGGTAGCAGTCGCGTCAGCCTAACCGCCCTCTCTTTGTCCTTGGGAGTAGGTGGCATAAGAGAAATGCCGACTACCCACAAAATAGAATTGTCAAGCAAGTCTTTCATCTTGCGAGAGCCGGTACACAATCTAATTCTCTCCAGTGCTTGCCTTTTAGCACTTGACAGCGACCTCACCGTCAAAACATCCCTCACAATCTGGGGCCAATTCGAATAACCTAAGTTTGAGTCATCCCCCATGACCCAGATGAATTTCTCCTTCCAGTCCTTGTTCGACTCAGTAGGGTCGGTGATAATCTTAAATATCCCCACCACCTGAAAGTGGAAGTGGGCCTTGCACCGGTGCACCTTGATGCTGACTAGATGAGCAAGCACATTTAGGGTCCGTTCAACCCCTAAGCAATGAGAGATGACCACGAACCCCCTACAGCCGTGATCGAGTTTGGTTTCATCTACATCAGTAAAACCCCTAAAGCTGTGAAGACACAATGAAGGAAGGGATATAGGAGTAGTTGCAAACCGCACTCCAGATGTTTTATGTATAGCGGAGCCCGACTCGTATCATGGTCAAAAACTGCATGTGACGTCGTCGGCGCTGTCAGCTTATAAAACTGAGGGATATCGAATTTCTAGTATCATGACCTTAGTTACAGTAGTGTCATCCTCAAGTGGAACATCTCCAACTAACATTGACGATTGTTAAGAGTAGAAGATGTCATCGAAATATCCTTAGAAGATCACTTGAAGGAGAAGAAAGAGCAGAGTTCTCTTTTTCAGTTAAGATTCAAACATTTTCAGAAGCAAACAAATCTCTCCTCAGTGCCACCATACTTATAGATAGCTGGATCAGCAGATGCTAACATCCCAATGACTGGATCAGTTTTAAGCTAACGATTGAGATTACCTCACAAATTCGAAATGACCACATCAAAATTGAGACAAGGCATGCTTAGCTAAAGTAGCCCACGATCAGGCATGAAAGGCAAGGCGACGACAGCCAAGAGATATCCTGTGACATATGCCACGTTACCTCCAAGGACTTTTTGATCACCCTAATTAATGCACCTCGTGTCTCAGCAAATCCGTAGTCTCATTTCACTTGGATCCGGCCTAGGCCGACTCTAAGTGAAAGAGGCCAACTGTTATACACCTAGAAATACTAAATATTAAACTCCACGGAGAAGTCGACACGTGTCCTAAACTATACCTAACCTAACAAATTCAAGATTAAAATAACCTCCGCCTCAACACAGCCGACTCGATGGGCCAACATCTCACATAACTGAGTCAAAAGGCAGTACTATTTGGCCAACCCTTAATTGATTCCATAAGCGACTCCACTCGGCCCATTGTTCGGCCAACATCTTGCATAACTGAGTCAAAAAATGGTGTTTCTCGGCCCTAGACCTAAGGAGTCAACAAGATGACGGTTACATTAAACCTCTTGCTAGCTGACTACTCTCACATTAATTACCCTAACATCTTCATTATTACTCTAGCCCCCATAGCCTTTATGTCTCATCGGACCAGTTAACACCAAGCACTTGCTATCATTCCCATAATAAATGACCAGGTGACTCACCTCCTTCAGCAACCGACACATAGGACATATTTATCTACTCAGCTGCCTAGCTACACTCGGCCCAAGTTACCTTCTTACCCCTCAGACCTACTAAAAAAGGAGCGGCACTGCATTATGAGGTAATGCTCTCTGATCTTTGGAACGTAACTAATACAACCTATATCCACTCAAGTATGAGTACCCATACGGAAAACAATCCCACGAGTTTCTTTCATGGCTGTGAAATAGCAAGCCCCACAACTATTCATCAGAAGGAGTTAGGGGACACTAATCACTCCATAAACTCTCAGATAACCCCCTGTTTGATAATTAACATCAACAGAAATTATGGGGTAGTTTTAATTTAACAATGATTATTAGGTAAAGAGGATTAGAAAGAAGGAATATGATTACGAGATTATATTATTTATGGATAATTATAACTTGATTAGAGTTACCTTGTATTTGATTATTGAATAATTTTTAATATGGATAAGTGTAATTTGATGAGGATTTTTAATTAGATGAAGATAAGATTAGTTATCCATGTGTTATTTTCTGGTAGAATAGAAGAGGACGTAACCGTTTTTTGATATGATATATGTTATGTGTGTGTGTGTATAACACCCTTCATGTCTTGCTCAAATCTTAAAGAAAATCTAATGGATAACAAAGATGATGGACAAGTATCTCTATCCACTTAAGTTTATTAGTGCTTTACTTACACGCACGCGCGCGCGCGCACACACACAGTTTTGGTTTTCTCACTTGCCAAAGTATCACCCTTTACAAGAAACGAACAGGTGTCCCCCTGCATGCACCACTCAAACCAAATTAACGGTCAATAACAAGGATCCCGACTTAGCCGACTTGCCGAGTCGACATCTTCATGGTTCGACTCGAAGGGCACTACTTGTCAGTCCTCTTGTCAAAGACAACTCATTACGAACCCACTAGACAAATTATTCAATACTTTACAAGCTCGACTTGATAGGCATTACTTCTCAGCCAAGCCAAAGGATGACTTCAGCCTTGAGCCTCTCCCATTGACAATGTGTCAACATCGCATTTAATATTTGGCAGGCACTATTATGCCTCTAGCACCGATAGTCTTCATGGCTCATCAGACCACGTCGGCACTGCCATGCCTCAGATCACTTCGTATTTAATGCTGAGGTGATCTCACCTACACTCATCGATCGACACCTGTAAAGTAGGCACTGATGTAGCAGCCACGCCATACTCGTTTACCGCCATCATGTGCTCGGTCGAAATGATAGTTCTACCCTTATACCATCAGTATGAATAGAGGTACTATTCTAACATAAAAACATCTTCAATCTAAGTTATTCTAAGCAATATTTGCAAATGATACCGCACTACACATAAGAACTCAAGCACTTCTTTCCCCTCTCAAGTTCATCAACTGATTTGATCGTCGGAGGAACTATAGGGGAACCAAGCTCCGTCCTCTCACTAACTGTTATTTGTGCAAGCTTCAGCTACTCAACTCACAACCGCGTATTTAGGGAAGGAAGCGACCCCTTATCAACTTCATTCCAACCTCATATTGATTGTTAAATCATTTAACATTAAAAGTTTGGTGCCCACCGTGAGGCCTTCTTTCTTTTTTGAGAGAACATGTATGGTTTTAAGGATAGGGCTGATCAGTCTTACCCTTAAGAACCACATCAGAGGTATGTTACTCAAGCTCAGCTTGAAGAAAAAGCTCAGAAGATTTCTCAATCCCTCTAACAGCAGCTCACTATCTTCACCAGCGAGCTCCTCATCCGGCTTCTACACCCACAACGAGCAACTTCTCCTATCCCCCTGCCTTTTGAAGACCAGCGATCCGAGACTCACTTCCCTTCCGGAGCATAGTATATAGTCAAGCCTCAGACTCCTCATGCTGCTATCAAGTAGTAGAGAGATCGTGTCAAATACGCTACCCCACCACCACATCGGTCGACTCGCCCCGAGGAACCTCGCCGACACCTCATCCCTGGTCCTGAGGCCACCAGTGAAAGTTCTGGCCATGCTCACCTTAGGAATCACACTAGGAGAGCAATCTCTATGACTATCCTCCACCAACATGACTCTCCATCTTCATCTGCTACTATAGGGGCCTCTGGATATGGTCGGGTGTACAGAACGATCGCAAAAGCCATCAGGGGAAACACCCCCTTTATGATGATCTGATGAATGCCCCATGGGATAAGTTCAAGATGCCTCATGTGGAGAAGTAAAAGGGCGAGGGATACCCCTCTGAGTATGTCCAGAACTACTATGACATGATGAGCGTATGTCCAGAACTACTATGACAAGATGACCATGCTTCAGGTATCCAAAGTCGGTAGCTGTCGGTGGTTCCCCATCACTCTTTCGAGGAGTGCCAAACTCTAGTGGAACGCTCTTGAGAAGAGGTCCATCAATAGCTTCTAGTAACTCAGCCGGAAGTTCATCCATCATTTCTTGGCTGACACTAAGTAAAAGTTGCCTCCTCATGTGTTAATCCAGATGAGGCAAGAGCCTGGAGAAAGCCATTGAACCTACTTCAAGAGGTTACTGGCGAAGAGTCTGGAGGTCAATGACCCTAGGAGTGCAGTTGCTATGTCCACTCTTGTAGCCAGTCTGCAAAGTAATGAATTGGCCGACTCGCTTACCAAGAAGTAGTCGCCAATTATGAGTAATTGATAGCCAATGCTCATGGGTATACAGACATGGAGGATGCTCAAGCTTATAAGGTGTTAGCCTGATCCATAGAGACCTCCACGGCCACAACTTTAGTACCGATAGCAGCACCGGCACCACCCAAATAATCGATACCTGTAGCAACACCAATAGTGGCGTTGACACCCAAGTCGACTAGAATCCCCCTTGCAAAGCAGGAGTGGTCAAGAGACCCCTCGAGAGTTGACTCTCACTTTAATCTCTTCGACATGAGGGACCAACAAAAGACTCAGCAGTGAGGCCCGCTCTCACTATCTTCAACACTTCCCTTACCAGAGCTCTCACCATGGTCCTAAAGGAGGGGCACCTTAAGGATCCCTCTCCTCAGATGAGGTTAGATCCATAGAGCTGAGATACTCAGCAGTATTTCTAATACCATAGAGATCACAACCACCTCACGAACGACTACCGTATCCTAAAGAGGGACATTGAAGAACTAATATAGAGATGGTACTTGAAGAAGCTCATCTCTCAAAGAGACCGGAGGGAAGCTCCCCTAGCCAAGGCAGATAGGAGATCCTGCTCATGGTCGCCTCGTCCTCGACCACCTCAGGATAGCTAACCCCCAGAGCCCAGTCATAAGGGGGTCATCAACACAATCAGTGATGGTCCTACATCTAGAGGGTCATCTAACAATGTCCGAAAGAGGTATGCCAATAGGACGTTACGGGTTGATCGGAGGGACATTGAAGAACTAATATAGAGATGGTACTTGAAGAATCTCATCTTTCAAAGAGACCGGAGGGAAGCTCCCCTAGCCAAGGCAGATAGGAGATCCCGCTCATGGTCGCCTTGTCCTCGACCACCTCAGGATAGCTAACCCCCAGAGCCTAGTCATAAGGGGATCATCAACACAATCAGTGATGTTCCTACATCCAGAGGGTCATCTAACAACGTCCGGAAGAGGTATGCCAATAGGACGTTACGGGTCGACCAGAGTGACAAGAGGTCAAGAGTGGAGGAGCCCATCTCTTTTGAAGATGCTGACTTGAAGAGCATCGAGATTCCTTATGACGAGCCCATCATCGTAACAGTCGGGATTGATGGTTTCCAACTGATGAGGATCATGGTCGACACTGGAAGCTCTATGGATATCCTATATGTTGATGCCTTCAACCAGATGAGCATCGACAAATCTTAGCTAATCCTCTATAGAGGACCCCTCATTGGATTCGCTAGCAATCCCCTCTTGCCTGAAGGAATGATTACTCTCCCCTAATAGTCGAAGAGTACTTTTGGCAATCCACCGTCCAAGTGTAATTTTCTGGTGATGAACCTTAAGTCGGTTCACAATGTCATCTTGGGCTGAACTGCCCTCCATCTTTTGCGGGCCATCCCTTTAACTTACCACAAGATTGTTAAGTTCCCTACTCCTAAAGGAGTTGGGGTTGCCAGGAGCAACTAGCCAGAGGCTAGGTCTTGCTACCTGCTCTCGACCAAGAGTAAGGGTGCGCAAGAGGCCCTACCTATTGAGAAGACTTACCTCCAAATGAAGAAAGCAATGGAGAGGTAGAGAACGAAGCCGATGAAAGAGCTACAGGAGATACCAATCGACCGGGAGAGGTAGAAGACGATCAACATTAGGTAAAGTCTAGTGGAACCCTTGAGGAGAGTATTGACAAAATTCTTACAGGCAAATGCTGATGTGTTTTCCTGGGGGCCCGAAGACGTGTTAGGGGTTCCCCCAAGGTGATAAGCCACAAACTGGCTATCGACAGACACACTAAGCCTGTGTGATAGAAGAAGAGACATCTCAGCTTGGAACAATAGAAGGCGACTGCCGACGAAGTCGAACGGCTCTTAAGAGCTGATTTCATCCAGGAAGTCCAATACCCGAAATGGCTGGCCAATATGGTGTTGATGAAGAAAGCATTAAACAAATGGAGGATGTGTGTGCACTTCACCAATCTCAAGAAAGCTTGTCCCAAGGACAGCTATCCACTACCTTGAAATTGTTAACTAGTGGACGAGAGTGCCGGGCATGAGCTCCTTAGCTTCATGAACGCCTTCTCTGGCTACAATTAAATTTTCATGGCGGAGCATGATCATGAGCAGACCTCCTTAATCACCAGCCAAGGAATTTATTGCTACAAGATGATGCTATGCGGACTCAAGAATGCTGGGGCTACTTACCAGAGACTTATTAGCAAAGTCTTCAAGTACCAGATCGGCCGCAATCTGGAAGCTTATATGGACGACTTGTTGGTGAAGTTGAAATAAGCCTCAGCCCATATATCAGATTTTGATGAAACATTCTCCATTCTCTAGTGCTACCGCATGAAGGTCAATCCCACCAAGTGTGCGTTTGGGGTGCAATCGGGAATGGTTTTGGGGTTCATGATCACACAGAGAAGCATAGAGATTAACCCCGAGAAGATACCTACCATAGAGCAACTACCCGAGCCATGCACCTTGAAGGATATCCTAAATCCCCGAGCTACACACCTTGAAGGATATCCAAAAGCTGGATGGGAAGATATCGATGCTGGGTCGATTCCTCCCCAAAAATCTACCGAGAGGAGTCTCTCATTATTCAAAACATTAAGGGGAAGCAAGAACATGAAGGAGAGCATGACTTGGATGACTGAATGCAGTGCATCTTTTTAGGATCTCAAGGCCTACTTGAGTACAAAGCCATTGTTGAGTTAGCCCATTGGGGGAGAGACATTGTACTTATATATGGTCGCCTCCTCTAAAGTTGTCAGCTTCGTCATTGTTCATGAAGAAGAGAATTTTCAAAAGCCCATATACTATGTAAGCAGAATTTTGAAAGCGGGCAAACTCAACTACCTCATCATAGAAAAGGCTGCCTTCACCCTCATCACCACTGCAAGGAGACTCCGCCCTTACTTCAAGGCCTATGCCATAATTGTATGGACATGTCTACCTCTGAAGAAAGTGCTGGGAAATCCCACAACATCTAGGAGAATGGTCACCTAGGCAGTCGAACTCAGCTAGCAAGATGTGCAGTTCGAGCCCAGGACAACAATCAAAGCCCAAGCATTGGTTGACTTCCTCATCGAGTCTACCTTGCCAAGCGACAAGCCAGACCCCCCCTCACCGTCGACTCGCTAAGAACCTCCAGTACCTCCAGTTGTTTGGGTGCCCGCCCCACAGATTCATTTCACTTTAGAGCATGATTCAACCGAGTTCACTTATTTGTGGTTGTTAAATGTGGACGGGTCCTCCGGAGAAGGCGGAAGTGGAGCTGGAGTGGTCTTGCGAAGCCCAGACGGGCTGACGCACGAGCACTCCATCTCTTTTGATTTCTCGACCTCAAACAATGAAGCCGAATATGAGGCTCTTCTTCCTGGCCTTCGAGCAGCATAAGCACTCAAGGCAGAACGCCTCTACATATTAGATGACTCACAATTGGTCATCCATTAAGTGAATGGGCGATATGCAGCTAAAGACCCAATGATTGCCTTATATCTCAAAGCTTCTAAGGAGCTATTAACTAGTTTCTTTGATTTCAAGATAGCCCAAGTCCCCCACGCTCTCAATGCTAGGGTGGATGCCCTCTCCAAGCTCGGGTCGACAAGCTCATGAATCAGCTCAGGGCCTGTTTGCACTAACACCCTTGAGCAATCCAGCATTTCTAAGTCACCCTCCATGAGCGCTTCCCTCTTTATCTTAGGCCAGTTCGAGCAGCCCAACTCCAGGTCGTCCCCTACAACCTAAATGAACTTCTCCTTCCAATCCTTGTGCGAGTCAAGAAGGCCGGTTATAAGCCTATACTTCCTAACCATTTGGAAATGGAAGTGGGATTCATTCTGCTTCACCTTCACAGTCACCAAGCGGCCTAAGACTCGCAAGGATGACTTTATTATCAACCAATGGCACCAAAGTTGCAATGGTGTTCGACTTCATCTGGGCTAGCGATACCCTTAGCACCATGTAAACTTCTTGGAGAAAATGATGCAGGGGCATCCATCAGCTAAATTCCAAATGCCTCAAATAGAGCGGATCCTGATACGACCCAAGATTATATACGGCCTCCGACCGCATCGAGGCCATCAACTCATACTCCTCTGGAATATCAAACCTCCCATGGAGCGTCCTTTTTTGTGCCTGGGTCACCTTGGAATGGATCTCCGCCAGAGGAGCTCATCAGTTTACAGGATCTGATGCTATCGTGGAATGGAGAAATGATCGCCAAAAAGAGATGAGTAGGAAAATTTTTGAGTTCTCTAAAAGGAATCTTAAAAGACAATAATTGCCGCCTTCATGGTTACCTGGTTCTATATATAGGTAGCTGACCTTACAACTGCTAGAATTTGAACAGTCGAATCAAGCTCTGTCCGATGTCTAGGATTAAATATTAGAATCTTATGCGCCACCTCAAGGATCGAGGCACATCCTACTCACCTCGAATAGCTTGCAATATGCTAAGAAAAGCGGAGTTATGACAGTCAAAAAGAATGTGTGGTGACATCATCCTCGTAAAATCTAAAGAGACTTTTCAGTTCTCATTTAATGCACATCTACGTTCGTCCAAGGGAACTCTCATTTAATTCGAACCGGGCCCAAGCCGACTCCAAGTGAAAGAGGCTAACTGTTATAGTGTTCTCACCTGCCAAAGTATAGCACTTTGCCAGGAACGGACAGGTGCTCCCCTGCATGCACTGCTCAAACTAAATTGATGATCAAGAGCAAGGATCCCAACTTGGCCGACTCACCCAATCAACATCTTCATGGGTCGACTCGAAGGGTTGTACTTGTCAATCCTCTTGTCGAAGAAGACTCAATACGAGCCCACTCAACTAGTTATTCAATACTTTGTGGGGTAGATTCGAGAGGTGTTACTTCTTGGCCAAGCCAAAGGACAACTTCAGCCTCGAGCCTCTCCCCCTGACAACGTGTCAACATCATATTTAATGCTTGGCAGGCATCATCATGCCTCTAACACCGATAGTCTTCATGGATCATTGGACCACGTCGGCATCGTCATGCCGCATATGACTTCGTATTTAATGCTAAGGTGATCTATCCACCACTCGTTGAGTGACACCTGTAAAGTAGGTGATGACATAGTAACCACGCCATGCTCGTTTACGATCATCCTATGCTCGGCCAAAATGATGGTTCTACCCTTATACCATCAGCATAAATAGAGTACTAATATAACATAAAAAGGTTTTGAATCTAAGTTATTCTAAGCAATATTTGCAAATGATACCGCACTACACATAAGAACTAATGCAATTCTTCATTTTTCCCACACAAGTTCATCAGCTAACTTGATCATCAGAGGAACCACGGGGGAACCAAGCTATGTCCTCTCACGAACTGTTATTTGTGCAGACTTCAGCTACTCAACTCAGCATCTGATATTCAGGGAAGGAAGTGGCCCCTTTTCAACTTCACCCCAACCATATATTTACTGTTTGATAATTTAATATCAACACACACACACACACACATACCATACTCCCTTTAAAATTACGAGTTTGTGAAAAGCTTTCGATAGTCAATATTACCCTTCACTATTTTAAATATTTCATTTAAATCTTAATCTATCCTAATCATAATTATATCCTATCCTAATCTTATATGAACTACTTGTAGCTTAACAATTTAACAAAATAAGTTTTATAAAATACTTGAAACAGCTATATGGTATTAGTTTGTTAAGGTAAAGTACTAACATACTATAATATATGAAGTATTATAAAATAACCCAAAAGTTTCAAGAATGCACAAAATACTCTAAAAAGTTTAAAATTATACAAAACATCTTGACGCTTCAAAACTCAAAATAAGAAACATGAAATATGAAAATTAACAGCAACCTCCGAAGAATTTATAATCTGCAATTAACATCCTCAATGTTTCAAAAAATTTAAAAACACCGTCAAAAGTTCAAATAATAAAAAGCACCCTAAAATTCTAAAATTTTAAAACTTGAAGACAATAAAGATGAATTCAAATGATCACCACCAGGCACCTGAAGTTATAAAACTTACAAAAAACTTGTTAAATAGTTAAAAATTACAAAATACATAGAATAACCAGTACATATCAAATATAGAAATTATCATAGATCACTAAAAATTTAAATTCTATAAAAAATAATTCAAACTTTTAATAATTGCAATAGTACCCTCAAAATTTCAGAGTTGTAAGAAATATTCTGATACTCAAAAACTTACCACCAACACAAGAAATTTAAAAATTACAAACACCCATATTGAATTTTAAATTTTTTAAAAAGCACTCCCAAAGTTTAAAAATATGCAAAATACGCACTCAAAAGTTGAACATCACAAAAAACAAAATGACTAAAATTTCTAAACTTAGCAAAGAATAGAGTAGTTGTTTCATATTCTTTTATTAAGATACATAAATATAACATATAATATTAATATTTACTATCCCTTTTCAACATTAAAATATAGTCTAATTTTATCAGGAAAGATAATGGTGGAGAAGGAATGATGCCAGCTCAATAAAAAATAAAATAGAAGGAATGAAAGAGACTTTTTTCTGAGTACTTATAAAATAGTTTATTTTTCAAGTAAATCAGAAAACTTTAGGAGAGATTTTCTTGAACTTTTTTAAATACTTTTATAAGCTTATACGGATGCTTTCATCTTATAAATGTGTGCTAGCATTAGCATTAATCTTAAATTTATAATTTTTTAAGTCTATTCAAGGATTAGAAATAAACTTCATATTCTCTTCTGTATCATTTTAGCCCACTTTTAGCTAATCATCTTGTCTTATAAGTTTTAACTATTCATCATAACACTACTTTTTTAATTGTTTTCACTTTTGTAATACTATAATTTCGGCCAAGTTTGATTTCATATTAGCCTAAATAACATGGTAATTCAAATCGGCTTCGAATTACATTTATTTTCTATCAATTCAATTATTAATAAGTAGATCATTTAAACAAACATCAAAAAAAAATAATCACAATGCTAAAGTTTAGAGACATAAGTGAGCAAAAACGATCAAAGTGGATCTGAGGAAAAAAATTTAGTAAGGAAATTGTTATGGTATTCACCATCCGTCCAAGTATAATTTATTTACTAAGTGTACATCTGCGAGTCCTTCCCCAATCAACTTGATGGTCAGAGATTAGTAAAAATGACCACTCCACCGACTCGACCACTCGGCATCCTATCATGTCAACTCGAAGGGCGCAAATTGTCGTCCCCTTCTCTCGAAGACGACTTGTCATGTGTCCACTCGACCATTCACTGAACAACTCAAAAGGCGCTACTCCTCAATTGGATTAAAATGATAAGTATATGTCTCGGGTCTCCCCTTTAGGCCGCATGTCAGCACGATAATTAGCTCTTGATAAGTCCTATCGTAGCCATAACCCTAATAGTCTCCATGACTTGTCACATCGCCTGGGCTCTGCCATGCCGCCATATCATTCTCTATTCGATGCTGAGATGATCTCTCTAACACTGAAGTGATCTCTCCACCAATCGCCAGCCTACAGCTATAAAGGAGGTGCTGACGTAGCCACCAGCCCATACCTCACAATCATTTCTCCGTACTTGGCCAAAATACCTAATTTCCCTTCTCCCACCATATATATAAAGATACTATCCGCCTTATCAAAAGGAATAGGGGATTTTTTTAGAACCCTAAGTTCTATTCTCATTCAAGGTTATCTACTAACTTGATTGTTAGAAGTACAACGGGGGAACCGGTCCCCGCCTTCTCACAAGCTTCTACTTTTGCAGATTTTTTAGCTACCCAATGCAAGAACTAGACAAAAAGTCGTAGAAGAAGGTGATCCCCTTATCAATCTCCTTTTCTACACAAATCCGATCCTATCCTGGATCCAATTGACTGTGTGATCACTAGTACATTAACAGTTTAGCACCCACTGTGAGGCCTCATCTCTTTTTTGAGAAGAAATGTCAAGTTCTAAACAAGGGTCTGATGAGTCTCACCCTGAAGAACAACACCGAAGTTGCATCACCCAAGCTAATTGGAGCTCGAAGTTGTATCATCCAAGTTAAAAAGGCATGGTTTTGGCTGAGAAGAAATGACACACTCGTACTCTTCTGTATCCATAGTAACAATTTTTGGAATATATTTATTAGCTAGCCATTTGTAAGATGCGAATATTCCCATTATCCTTCAAAGCCTCTTCATAGTGAGCTTCTTAGTTGTCCTTCTAAAGAGAAGAACTCCGGCTCCTTAGATTTCTTTCTCAGAAAGATCTCCATCACAAAAGTTGCCTTGTATCCCGTAGTCGTACCATATAACCTACAAAGACTTCACCGAAAAAATGCCATTCAAGTTAACTTGGCGCTAAAGCAGTCAGTCCCGTCGAAGATCGGCATGCCAACCATCCGACTACAACACTTTGACAAAAACATGAACTCAGAGGGACTTTTTGTTGATGAGATAGAAAATAGTGCTTCTGACCCATCACTAATCAGTAACGAATTGCCCCTACTATAACAATAGAATCCGACCAAGGAGATTCAAGGCTGGCGATCTAGTCCTCCGCAAAGCTGCTTTCAACAACGATACTCAGAGAGGTAAGCTAGCTCCCAACTGGGAAGATCCCTGCACAGTCTTAGAAGAGCCGCGAGTCGGCACTTATCGAGTGAGGGCCCAGATAGAAGAGTACTCCAACATCCCTAAAATGTCGAGCATTTGAGGCGATATTTTCAATAATGTTGTAAATTTTATTAATAAAGTTGTTATCGAAACTAACTCGACTTTTATCTCGCCCTCTCGTAGTGCCCAATCTATGTAGGGATACTAGGCCCTTGGTACCGTTTTAGGAATAAACCTAAGGCACCAACCCTATGGTCGACTCCCAAAGTCATCTCTTAACCATATGGGGATACAAAAGACATATGCATCTACGTAAGACCTAGGCACTCAACCCCAGAGTTGTCATTTTTCCTAATTGCCCCCGGGGCATCCCTCTGTAGGGTGAAAGACCAAATCGACTTCAGTAAGTCCTAGACACAGCCTCAAGGTTGTAAAAGACCTAGTCAACTTCAGTAAGTTATAAGCATTAGACCTTAATGTTGAATTTAAAGCCCTTGGTACCTTTTTAGGAATAAACCCAATGCATCAACCCTATGGTCAACTCCCACAGCCGTCTCTCGACCATATGAGAATTGTTGAAAGATTAGTGAAGTACAGAGAAAACTACTCTAGTCAGTCGACTAATGAATTTGATCAGTCTACCAAAAGTAATGCACAACAGGTACAAGAATCTCTCTAGTCAGTCGTCCGACGGAGAATATCAGTCGACTGATCGGTCAAAAATCTGTTTCCTATTCTGTTTTGGAATTAGGATATATATATTAAATGAACATTTTTTATTAGGTTTTTTATGAGAGAAAAGAGTATTGAGAGAAGTTTAAGCACTTTGAGAGAGAGATTCTTTGAAGGTGAGTGAGATCTTGTTGGTGAGGGATATTTTGATTGTTCGATAGTTGTAACCCATTGCATTTCTCCTGCATATAGTAAAATCTTCCCATCCTCTCCCCGTGGAAGTAGGCATCTTACTGAACCATATAATTCTCTGTGTTTGCGATTGATCTTGGCCATTTTGGATTGTTGATTGTGCTCGTTGTGTTCTTTGTGCATTGCTTACTGACTTGTTGTGGATTGAGTCTGCTTCCGCTCGATGCAACAAGTGGTATCAGAGCAAGGTTTTAGATCTAGGCTTTGATTTAGATGGAGGAAAATTTAGTGTTGGAATCTTGGATTTTGTAGATCTAGGTTTCGGTGGAGGTAGCGTTGCGGAGTTGACATTAGAGATCTCACATTCCTTGTGTGGTTGGGAGATTGTTTTAGAATCCTATCTAGGGTTCAATTTGGATGATTTCTCAATTCTATCATTTACAAATTTCCTCTCTACAACTTAAAGTTAGTAAGTAATGAAAGAAGAAAATGGTGATAGTAGCAAGACTACGTCGAGTACAATTCAGGTTGTACTTTAGAATACAAAGATTAGTGTTGTGAAGTATGACGGTAAAATCAATTTTGGGTTATGAATGAGTGATGTGCATGATGCTTTAAATGCTCAAAACTTAGAAGAGACAATAATGGCCCATGAGAGGCTACCTAAATATGATGAGATGGTGTGGGACAAAATAAATAAAAATGCTTGTAGGATGATTAGGTCTTGTTTAGAACAAGAGTTAAAATATGATGTTATTAGAGTGACGTCTGCGATGAAGAAATGGTAGATTCTCAATAACAAGTATCTTACGAAGAGTGTTGAGAATCGATTGCACTTGCTGTGGAGATTATTCAGATTCCATATGTCCAGAGGTACCTCACTTGTAGATCATATGAACAACTATACAAAGTTATTGTCAGATTTGGCAAATATTGGTGAGAAGATATCGGATGAGTACAAGACAATCATTTTGTTAGGCTCATTACCTGATGAGGATTTTGACACTTTTTTTCTTACATTATTGAATGGTAGATCTTTTATCACTTATAGTGAAGTTATAAATGCATTGACAAATTTAAATTTGAGGAGGAAGGATAAAGAATCTTCAAGAGCTAGCACTTCAAGAGAAGCCTTATTGATAAGAGGAATGAGTCCTTATCCTAGAGGTGGTAATCGGGGCAGGTTAAAGTCTAGAGGACAATCAAGAGGACACTACCAAATTGCTAAAAAAGAGTGTGCTTTCTGCAGAGAACAAGGACATTAGAAGAGAGATGGTCGAAGCTAAGAGAGAAGGAGAAAAGCAAGAAGAAGGGTCCGACAGCCAGTGAGGTGGATGTTGCTAGAAATGGTAATGATTCCGATGATTCATGATTTTCTCTTTTCATTACTCAAGAGATTAACCATATGAATACATCGGATTGGATGCTGGATTCTGGGGCTACTTATCATGTGACCCCCTGAGAGATTGGTTTACATCTTTTGAGAAGCTCGATGGAGGTGTGGTGATCATGGGAAACAATTAGTCCTATTGCATTTGTGGGATATGTATTGTCAGGATTCAGATGCATGATGGAGTTGTTATAGAGTTGATTGAAGTAAGGTTTATTCCTCAAGTGAAGAAAAATATTTTTTTGTTGGAGCTTTAGAGGCAAAAGGATTTAATGTAACTTTAGAGAACGTTGTAGCTAAAGTTACTAAAGGATCATTGGTAGTGATGAAAGGGGTCCGTAATAGAAATCTCTTTTAATTGAAGGGAGGAACTGAGATTGTCCAGGTAGCATCAATAATTTCAGAGGCGAATGCTAGCAGACTTTGGCATTATAGACTTGGGCACGTAGGGGAAAAGTCACTACAGGTACTGTGTAAGCAAAGATTATTAATAGGAGCCAAGAGTGGTAAAATTAAATTTTGTGAGCACTATATTCTTGGCAAGAAGACTAAAGTGAAGTTCGAGACATCCATTCATAAAATAAAAGGTATCTTGGACTACGTGTATACGGATGTATGGCGTCCCACCAAGACAATATTACTTAGTGGGCGATATTAGTTCATCACTTTTGTGGATAACTGTTCTAGGTGTTGTTGGGTATATACCATAAAATAGAAGAGTGAAGTTCTAGAGATATTTGTGGAGTGAAAAAGAAGATTGGAACTACAGTCAAGGAGAAAGATCAAGAAGTTTAGATCCTACAACGGTGGTGAGTATGCATCAGATCCCTTTTAGCAGCTATGTCGAGACGAGGGTATAGAGAGACACTTCACAGTGAGTCATACACCATAGCAGAATAGGGTGGCAGAGAGGTTAAATCATACTTTACTGGAGAAGATCTGATGTTTGTAATTACAGAGAGGTTTACAGAAGATCTTTTGAGTTGAGGCACTTACATATGTGAGCCACCTTATTAATAGGTTGCCTTCATTAGTGATAGAGGGGAAGACCCCTATGGAGATGTGATCGGGAGTACCAGCACACGACTATGATCAACTCAAGTTTTTTGGATGCCCTGTATTTTATCATGTCAAAACTGATAAGTTGGAACTTTAAGCTAGAAACGCCATCTTTGTGGGTTTCAAGCGTTGTGTGAAAGGTGTTAGCCTTTTTGTTTTGATAATATTTTAACAAATAATTTATAACTAATATTGTTTGTCTAGTATTTGTGTTTTCTTATTTATTCTAGACAAACAATACGTTGAAGGATGGATGGACTAGAACTTTCACGATCATATTCAATGGAGGTTGGCAGAATATCGGTATGAAGCCATTTGCACATCATGTCATATTCAAGATCAAGCTTCATCCACAACTAAGTTGAGCTACATTGAAGATCAAGAGCTTGGGTATAGTTTTTATAGTTTATGTGTTATATTATGTGTGTTTAATACTTCAAGCTCAATATCATATACACACACATGTTATTGGTTTCTATGTATATATGTAGTTATATATACATATTCACATTTTAGTTTTTTGGTTTTATCCACAAACAAAGTTTTTACAAATAAATTCCAAAAAATATTTATACATGTTTGCTTTCTATGTGGATAAGCTATTTTGGTTTAGCTTCATAGATATGAAACAATAGTTATATTCATATACATATTCTTTTGTTTCATATTCTATTATATTTGGAAATATGTTATGTTTTTTATTATAGACTTAAGAACAACAGTTTATACCTTTTATTAAGTCTATAAAGCCATACAAGAGTTTTTAAAACTTTGGTTTATGTAAAAACATCAAATTTCAAATATAACACATTTTCAAGTTTTGGATATTTTTGCAAAATAAAGAGATTTCTCATTTGGGAGATGTAATTTAAAAAATTCTTTTTGTAACATGTTCATTATCATGTTTACAAGCATTCCCCAAAGTTTTACATTTTTCTAAATCTTTTACTATTTTTAAATCAAGTTTAAAAATCAGAATTTCTGTTTTAAACCTGTGTATGCCATATATCCGTCCGCGGTCGACCGCCATGGTCACCGCGGTCGATCGGCTAAAGTCCAGAGGCTTCATTCTATCTTTCAAGCATTCGCAATTGACCGGACGGGTCACTGTGGTCGCCCGCCAATGTTACTGTTATACAGTAATTGCTAGTTTCTAGTTTATTTTCTTATGGGTTTTTGGTCATTTTGTGTGGGTTTTGGCTGATGTTTTGGGTTGTTATAAATATCCTATTGCATTTATCATTCCCACCAACCAAAAGAATATTTTAAACAAGTTTAATAGAGTTTTACAAGGTTTTTTTTAAGTTTGTTTAAGTGTGTTTAAAAAGATTTTAAGCATTTTTAAGTTTCGGTTTGTGAAGAGAATTTCACAAGAGCTAGAGGAGATCATATTTACTGTTTGAGATTCACACTTCTCTCTCTCTTGTTATTCATTGTAGAAGTTTTCTAAACTTAAACTCTAGATTTACATTTATATACTTGTTTGACTATCATTGTTCTTAAGCTAGAATTCATATCTGAGTTTAGTATTGATTTCACTCAATGTTTACACACACCCACTTAAGCTTAAGTATTTTCATACATAGTATATTTAGGATTGAGAGAGTTGTAATAATTAAGTATGAGCCTACATTGAGTTCTCATCCATAGTAGAGAATAAACATTTGTATTAGTGAGCTTTCATTGTGAGGATACACTTTGTAATATACTTGTACACCGAAAGGAGTGTGTGGTGAGAGATGGGGTCATCCCTAGAGGAGTGGTGTCGGTAGTAAAGCCTAAAGAGAGGTTATAAATCCGAGAACTTGAGCGAGACACGGGCTAAAGGTCAACACTTAGAGGGTGTAGAGTAAGATTGCAATAGTTTTGATTGTAAAGTTTACGGTAAGCTAGAAAACCGAGTGTGAGGTGTAAACATTATTCGGGTGAGCGTAAAAAACCCAGTTGTGTAGTGGATTTCTCCCGGTAGTGGGGAGTGGATACGTAGGATGGAAGGTCCTAACTCCGTGATCATTTGATTGTGTTTAAATTTGCTTTCATGTTTTATTTGTGCTTAGTGTTCATTACATTCTTCTCGATGTTGTCAATTGCTCTTTATTTATATTGTCCACTATCTTGTTTATATTGCTTTGTATTTATATCACCCTTAGTTTCATATCCTTGCATATTAAGTGTTGCATATCTAATTTTCTAGGATATTTGTTAATAATTTTTTAATTGGCATATAATTAGATTAGATTAGCATAAATCTTACTCACTCCTCCCCCTTCCCTTCTAGGGTTCTTTCCTAGTGGCATTAGGGTCCAACAAAAGGATATAAGATTTGGGACCTAGTTGATAAGAAGATTGTGCTGAGTAGAGACGTCACATTTGATGACCCTTTGCTCTTGAAGCCTCCCAGCTCTCATCAGGTAGAGAGCACCCCGATAGCAAAGACATCGCAGATGGTGGAGATTGATATAGCTCCACAGAGTCCAGATGAGACTGTATCCAGTAGAGTATTGACTGAGTTGATGCCAGGTGAGCACAGTGATGAGTTGGAGGATACAGGTATAGCAGAGCAGGATCAGGAACTGATGGGTCAGGTTCTGGATTCTATAGCCATTCGGAGACCTATGAGAGACATACCGTTGTTAGCATGGTATACAAATAAAATAGTTGCTTATGCACTTCCGGTAGAGAGTGTCGATGAGATGGTTCCTACTACTTTCATAGAGTCTGAACAGTGTTCAGAGGCTGATATGTGGCAGAGTGCTATACAAGAAGAGATGGAGTCTCTTCACAAGAATGACACATGGAAGATTATCGAGCTTCCAAAAGGGTGGAAGGCGATCGATTGCAAATAGGTATATACCAAAAAGGAGGGCATTCAAGGCACTCCTATGAGATTTAAAGCTAGGTTGGTAGCAAAGGGTTATACACAGGAAGAAGGAATTGACTATAATGAGGTCTTCTCTCTTATGGTAAAGCATTCTTCTATTCGGATCTTACTAGCTTTGGTAGCGCGGTACGGATTAGAATTGGATCAATTGGATCTAAAGATATCATTTCTTCATGGTGATCTTGATGAATACATTTATATGACTCAGTCATTTGGGTTTCAAGCTGCAGGAAAAGAAAAGTTGGTGTGTAGTCTAAAAAATTGGTTATACGGGTTGAAGCAATCTTCAAGACAATGGTATAGATGATTGATGGGTTTATGCTCGGCAAGTCATACATAAGGAGCCAGTTTGATCATTGCATGTACTATCGTAAGCTTCATGGAGGTGTGTACATTTATTTATTGCTTTAAGTAGATGATATGTTAGTTGCTTCCATTTTCAGATCCACCATAAATAAGTTAAAGATACAGCTTTCTAGCGAGTTTGAAATGATGGATTTGGGTGAAGGAAAGCGCATTTTAGGGATGGAGATCGATAGGGATAGAGATAAGGGTAGAATTTATTTAACACAGGTGACTTATTTTAAAAATGTGTTACAACGATTCAATGTTAGTATGGAGACAAAGCCAGTTAGTGTACCTTTAGGAGCCTATTTGAAGCTTTCAGTTTGTCTTTTACCGAAGTCATTTGAAGATAGAGAGTTGATATAGAAGACTCCTTATGCAAGCACAGTCGAAAATTTAATGTATGCAATGGTATGCATAAGGCCGGATCTATCACAAGTAGTTAGCTTTGTTTCACGATACATGCATGACTCGGGTCCGAGTCTTTAGGATGTTGTGAGGTGGATATTAAGGTACATTCGAGGTACTCTCAATGTTGGTTTGATATTTGAGCGAGACACTGATGGTGGAAAGTTATACATTGGATATGTAGATTCTAACTATGCTGGAGATTTTGACTAGGGTCGGTCGACGATGGGGTATGTGTTTACTTTGACACGTGCACCGGTGTGTTTGAGATGTACATTGCAGTCTACAGTTACTTTGTTGATGACAAAGGCAGAGTATATGGCCATTACAGAGGTTGTTAAAGAGGCAATATGGCTCTGAGGACTTTTGGAGGACCTTGGTGTTTCGCAGTTGTTTGTCACCATTAATTGTGATAGTATGAGTACTATCTATTTGACGAAGAATCAAGTTTTCTATGCGAGGACGAAGCACATTAACGTTCTCTATCACTTCATCCAGGATGTTCTTAAAGATGGGGATGTTGAGCTTATGAAGGTCCACACCAAAGACAATCAAGTAGATATGCTCATGAAGGTGATCCCTAGTAGCAAGTTCAATCAATATAGAAAATTGTTGCAGATTTGTGCTTGTTTAGGTCAATTGAAGCCATTTAGAGGAACTATGGGTGACTTAATCCCTTGGAAGAGGGGGGATGTAGGCAACTACATTAGTACAGCCGGATTTAGAGAGACGACACATATATGCTCTTGTTGGCGTCGGCTCGGTTTTTTGGGAACACCTCGTCGAGGTGGAGAATTGTTGAAAGATTGGTGAAGTACAGAGAAAACTACATAGAGAAAACTGCTCTAGTCTGTCGACTGATGAATTTGATCAGTCGACCGAAAATCATGCATAGCAGGTACAAGAATCTCTGTTGTCGGTCGACCGATGGAAAATATTGGTCGACTGATCAGTCAAAAATCTGTTTCCTTTGGATTCTGTTTCGGAGTTAAGATATATATATATATATATTAAATTAACGTTTTTTATTAGGTTTTTTATGAGAGAAGTTTGAGCACTTTGAGAGGGAGATTCTTTGAAGGTGAGTGAGATCTTGTTGGTGAGGGTTTTTTTTATTGTTTTAGAGTTGTAACTCATTGTATTTCTCCTCCATAACGTAAAATATGTCCATCCTCTCCCCATGGACATAGGTATCTTACCGAATCACGTAATTTTCTGTGTTTACGATTGATCTTGGCCGTTTCGGATTGTGGATTGTGCTCGTTGTGTTCTTTGTGCATTGCTTACCGACTTGTTGTGGATTGAGTCTGCTTCCACTTGACGCAACATATGTATAATATAATTTTAAAAGTGCATCATTAATTCAATTTAAGATAGCTCCTTAGAATCATATTTTCATACACACATACGAGCAAACAAGGGAACAAATAAGGATATTATTTCAAAAATTTTAAATAGAACAACAATTAAATGCAAATGTATGTAAAATATCCTGATTTAGATGTGACTATTAATTAATTTAGTTTTATCCTTAAATGATGTGGACGCGTATACAAAAACTATGGTACTTTTGCATTACGTTCCAGAATGTAGGGTGTTTTTTTTAGACCTCGAAGGTCCCATCCTTCTTCTCTGCGCCGTTGTGTTTTTTGTTTGGGGTCTTCACTATTTTAAAATTAGTCTCTCGAATTAGAATTGCGATTAGGTCTCTCTAGGCCTATCCATCTGGCTCAGCCTGGTCCGACCCGGAAAACCGGGCCCATGTTGGGCAAAACCGGAGCCTGGACCCAGGCTCGAGCCTGAGCAGGCCAGGCTCCAGGCCGGCCCAGATATTTTAAATTTTTTTATTTTTTTTATTTTTTTTAAATATCTTTAAATTTTAAAATATACATAAAAAATTACAGAAAATGCTAATAAAAAACAATAATATTATTAATAACTTGAAATGACATAAATTATAAATACAAAAAAATTATAAAAATAAAGGTAAAAAATTACAGAAAATGCTAATAAAAAATAATAATATTATTAATAACTTGAAATGACATAAATTATAAATACAAAAAATTATAAAAATAAAGGATGATAAAAAATAATTTCTTTATTAATAATCAGTAAATCCTTTACAAAAATAAATTTATTTCGGAATTCATCGCATCACAATAGATGAGTATATCCCAACTAGGTTGGTACCTACTCATCTATATCACTATAATTTGTAATTATTTCTAAAATAATTCATTATAAATTTAAACCTAATAAATAAAAATTATAATTTGATGAATATTGTTTAATTTTTATATCTATCCTAGTCTTAACTCTTTAAATTTATCTTTAATTCCAGGCATCAGATCGATGGCGTGCATTTTCTTCTCGTACCTCCACCAATCTTGTATGCACATCATCGCTTGTATAGTATACGGATCTAAGCATGTCATGTGGTCGTTGACCAAATGTCCTGTTGTGCTGAAGACGGAGTCCGAAACTACCGTCAAAACCTGCACTGTTAGTAAGTTACAAACCATGGTGGAAAGTATAGGATATGAAACTGATCCATATACTCTCCACCATTGTAAAATATCTAAAGAAAGTATAGGATATGAAACTGATCCATATACTCTCCACCATTGTAAAATATCTAAAGCATTTCCTTGACATTTAACTAAAGAAGCAGATAAATATTCATCTATTTTAGAAACCTCTAATGATGATCCAAATCCAAATCCACTAGTTAGCTCAGCTACCATTACATACCTATCAAAACTTATACTTTTTACCTTGGCCTGAGCTCGAAGACACCGAAGCTATAGACTGTTGTGCAACTACACCATGTCTAGCTGCATACTCATCATATAAGGTTTAAAAATAATTTCTAATAACTAAATGATGAGAAATAGCAGTAAGGATGGATCCATCATCTAAGTCTATAATCTGTCCACCATATAATGATTGTAACAAACTTCGAAAGACAATATTCTTCAAACATAGATCAATAAGAACCCCAAACCAAAAATATGAGGAATAGGCCTAAAATACTTATTAAATTTGCTCTCCATTCCCAAACCAAAAATATGAGGAATAGGCCTAAAATACTTATTAAATTTGCTCTCCATTTGAAAAATTATAGCTCCAAAAGTATCTATGAGGAATAGGCCTAAAATACTTATTAAATTTGCTCTCCATTTGAAAAATTATAGCTCCAAAAGTATTATTCATACAATATTTGTTTAAAAATTATTGAATATTTGAAATTTATAAAGCAGCTAAAGTAATAGTTGGATAATAACAGCCAGATAATAACATTGTAACATCATGAAAAACTTGTAACATCTCATTTAAATTACATATAATTGTCCATTCATTTTGAGTTATTCCATAAGTGCTACCAGAGCTAGAAATAGAAGCATAATAATTTATAAACTCATTTATAATTTTTTTATATTCTATTGTCACACCTAACATTGCATACGTGGAATTCCACCTATGGTCAAACATCTTTTGGAATTAGTCTGGACTTATAATTTTTTCTTTTGCAAAATTGTTTCCATCTTTTAATTCTTTGTTCAGAAGTATTATGCATATTAGCAACGATTCTAACCTTTTCTATCATGGGTTTAATTTTAGTAAATGCACTTTAAACAATTAAATTTAAAATATGATAGATACATCTAATATGAAAAAAGATCACTATGACATGATAATGATAGAGTTGTTTTGATAAAATCAACAACTACATTGTTATTACTTGCATTATCTAGTGAAAGAGAAAATATTCTTTGATCAACTAGTTTCATAAGTTCTTCAATTATTAAATTTGTAATATTAATACCAGTATGTGACTCTTCAATTATAATAAAGGAAACATCTCTGTTAAACATTTCCCAATTTTCATCAATCTAGTGTGCTTTGATACATAAATAACTAATTTGTGCTTGGATGCCCAAATATCAAAAGTTAAAGAAAATTTACAACTTAAATTTTCAAAATAAGAAATTATTTTTCCTTGTACCTCCTGATAATAATTTAAAATATCACGTTGACAGGTTTGATGAGAAAATTTTGTAAATACGGGATAAAAACCATCTCTAAACATATCTTTAAATTCATCATCTTCTACTAATTTAAAAAGAAGATTTTTAAGAATGATAAATCTGATTACGTATTTCCTAGCTCTGGCAGCGTCATAATTCCAACTACCGAGACTACCAGAAAAGGAGAATTGGGAAATCACAGATTGTCGGATATCACATTAAGGATTCTGGCCTTTGTTGTGTTTTTCTATATAGTGTTTGAGGTGGTTGGTGCCGCTCTTATGATGAGCTTGGAAAGTCTGGCTGTACAACGCACATTTAGCCTTTTAGGTGAGGATCCTACCGTGTTAATCATTGGTGATGTCTATCTTCTCAAAAAAATCCACACATCAGATCTTGGCCTTTTAGGAGCTCTTGGTGCAGATTCGTCGCCACCGGATTCAGGATTAAGACCGATAGGATTGGAAGGTGTAGTTGTTGTAGGAGGACTCATTTCAAGATCGGTAGGAGATAGGTTTTGCTCTTCATAATCAAATTCGGAAGCCATTTGATGAAAGGATTAGAAAGTATAAGAGATTATTAGAGAGTATAAGAGACTATAAGATTGTATAAGAGAGTATTAGAGAGAAGTAGATGAGTTTTGGTGCGAGGAGAAGTGAAAACCCCACTCTATTTATAAAGGCAGCCTCCGAGGTAAATGACCAAAAACTTCTCACAAAATAGCCGTTTTTTACCGTTTTTAGGGGCAAAACGGTCAAAAAGGCCAATATGGCAGTTATGACCGGCCTGCCCGGTCCGGCCCGACCACAATGGTCACTTTCGTGACTGTTTTTGCCAAACGGTCACCTCTAGTAACCGTTGGCGCCGGGCCGTGCCGGGCCGGATTTTCCCCACAACAGTCACCCAAGGTGACCTTGTGACCGTTGCAGCCGCCCAGACCGGTTTTCTATGGCCGGTCGGCACTGTACCTGGTCGGGCCTGGACCCTGACTCGGATCTGGCCCGGTTTTCCGGGTCAACCCCGTATCGGCTGGCCTTTTGGACAGCCCAAGGTCTCTCAAATCATATGACTTCTTTAAAATCGATCGTACAGTTAGCTATAGTTAGATCTGAGAGAAATTTTACTTCTAAGGCATCAAGATTTATTAGAAAATAATAATCGACATAGAGATATCAAAATTAGAAATGAATAATCCTCTAATCACTTACAAAGATTTGGATTTGCTAGCTGGTACTAAAAAAATATTATTACCTGCATGCTTGATAGTGGCATTTTATTATTTGTTGAGACAGCATGCAGCTGGATATCATTAAGAACGAAGACAACTCTACATATGATGAAAGCGATAGGTCAAATATTCTCCATGTATAGCCATTATACCTAACTAGAAGAAGAAAGTCTATAATACTCAGACGGTACCTTTTCTCTTGCATTATCCTAAAGGTTAATGTAATCAATTAGATAGGTCCGAAGGAATAGCACAGGTACTCCCATTGTTTTTTTCTTTTTCTTTTTTCCCCTTCCTTTTCTTTTATACATATATTTATCTTATAAATGATTATGGTTCAACAAAACATAACTAACATGATATTCTTTCCAAAGTGCACTCGTTTTATAATTAATTGTAGTTACAACTCTTGCACTAGCCATTTATACTAGTATTATTAGCGCTCACATCCCCTCAATTGCTCGGATGATAATACTTTTCAACTTAGTGATGCTTGCCATGGAGATCACATGATGATAGATTATATTATACTTTAAGCTTAGCTAGAAAAACAGGCTAAACTACCCTCTTAAATTGATGTAAAAGAATTTTTTTGGTGGGTCTTTTTTGTTTTGTTTTGTATTTTTTTTTTGTTTGTTTTTTTTTTGGGGCGGGGGGGGGGGGGGG
>NC_033799.1:40080388-40099825 GCF_001876935.1 Asparagus officinalis | reverse complement strand
TCTATATTATCGCTGTAAGAAAGCTTACGATTACAAAAGACTATGCACAATTGTCCATGAGAACTGTTACTTAGGGATGTTTGGCAACCCATTAAAACTTGGCCAGGTTCATACCTGACCCAGTTTTAATTTATTTATGTTTGGGTTTCTTACCCAGTTTTTCTTAGCCCCAACTAGGTCAAAATAAAACTACCTTGTATCGTCTGAGATGCAAGCCTATGTGGGACCCGGGGAGGGGAGGGGTTAAATAGACTTGCTACATTTTTTGGCTAAAACACAGAATATGTAACGAATGCATAGAAAAATAAAAGCGAACAACCAAATCAAAAATCAACAAAGGGACATGTGAGATTTTTATAATGGTTCATATTACAATTCCACACCCACTCTTTTTTCTCACTGAAGAGGCTTCCTCACTATACCAATCATTTACCTAAATCACAACCCAATTTAGTAGGCTTACAAAGACTACATCCTGAAATCTACACAGAACTAGTCATGTAACCTAACTCTCCATAGCAAGCAACACCTAGCCCTATCTAGTCCCCACCCTCAATTACCACGGGCTTGAGTATGTCGTAAACCCTCAATTAATACTGACCTGACTATATCGTAAAAAGCAAGTTTGAAACAAACTATCAAAAATAGTTTAAGCACAAAAAGCAAAAAGATCTACATCTCTTTTGATTAGCAAACTGTTCTTCAAAAGATTGGAGCGAACCCTGACGAAGAACAATGTAGATCTTGATTCCAAGGGCAACTCCTCTTGCTACAAAGATCCAATGTTATTGAGTACAATGAGAAAGAGTTTTTTTAGGCTCCTAGTGTTCAAATCACTAATTAATCTTATCTTAAACCCTAGAATTTTCTTTCTTAAAGCTCTCTTTTTTCAAATCCTAGAACGCTCTCTAAAAATCAACTCTTTCAATCTTATACAGCCTCGCATAGATTAGCAAAGTGATACGCAAATCATAGTGAAAGTTGGAGATGAAAGGGATCGATAAACATTTGTGATTAACTCTTCAAGCTTATCCAAATTTGTCATCACCATCAATAGTTCCTCAAACTATCGATGGTTCCCTATAGATCATTAATAGTTTCTTGTAGATTATCGATGGTTTTATTTTAAATTTGTAAAGTTTTGCAATTGTTTATTGTACATTATTGATGGTATGGGGTGCCATTGATAGTTTGTTGTAGACAATCGATGCTCAAAATTATCTTTCTAGAATTTCTATGATTGTTCACTGTAGACCATCGATGATCCTTGTATTCAAATAAGAGTTGTTGTACGGACTATGTCCTAACAATGTTCTCATTTTGATAATAACAAACTTAAAATTTTAAAATATCAAAAAACATGCACATTTGAGATATAGATAGAGCAAAAATAAGCACAAATTCACTTTCATGCAGAAGGAAAAGATATGTAATACGCCCCCTACATTCATGCTTTCATGAAAAGTGTAAATAAGTACATATCTTGTAACAACTCCTCCTAAAACAATGCATCGAGTGTTTTAAAAAATTCAAAGCAAATAAAAAACATGAAACCACTTGAAAATACACTTAGTTGAAAAACTCCACTCATGCAAATAATTTTTTTTAAAATTTTTAAATTTCACATCAAATCTAGCACAAAGAAAATTATCAATTTTTTTAAAATTTACACCAATTCTTCTCCCTAATTTGTTGTTATCAAAAGATGAAAAACACAATAATGGTTTTATTGTCAACTTGAGAAATACAGATAAACATTATCGACAAGTGTAAGGATGAGAAAGACAGACCCGCTCATATGAAATATTATATAAAAATAGCATAAGAGATTACAATCACAAAATACTTCAATATGAGATAAATCACCTCAAAAATCACACACAAAATGGTTAAGTATCATTATAAAGTATGTAAAACAAACAGTAAAAAGAATTAAACTAGTTCATTCGACAAATTCAGATATATCGAAGAGAATATTGAGCAATAATAAGACTTAAACTATCTAAACCTTAGAAATTTAGGACAAAAGTGTTATTCTATCACATCAATCATATAGGATTTAGGAGAAAGTACGATAGTGTTTGGCATGCGATGTACGCCATCTCTAAATATATCAATATTCAGTATAGGAATGCTACATTTTTAGGTATACACAAATTTTATCTAGGGTGTGGGTGTTAGACGCTAGAGGGGGGGTGATTAGGGTCTTATGCTAATCTAATCCGATTTAAATGGCAATTAAAACTAATTAACAAATATATTCTTGCAAGATAGATATACAAAGAGTTATGTGCAAGAATATGCAATATACACAAGGTGATATATCCTATATGATAGAAATATATGCAATGATATATAAACAATAAGATTTATCCTAACAAAGAGATATAGACAATGTATGTGCAAGGATATAAAACTAACAAGAGGGGTAAACAAATTAACTGCAAATGTGATAGGGCAAAATGATCAACAAGCAATACACAATGGCGATGTAAGATATGAACATGAAAACAAGTGCGCCAATGCAATCACAAACAAAGAATATGTTTACGAGGTTCGGTCCCCACGACCTACGTCCCCGCTCCTCACCTCGAGGAGATCTCCACTATCACAACCGGGTTTTCTACGTTTACCCGAACAACGTTTACACCTCACAATACAATCACTATGTAATCACACCTCACACACTAAGTGTTGTCCCTAGCCCGTGTCCTCCTCCTCAAGTGCTCGGTTACAACCTCTCCCTAGGCACGTCAACCGACGCCACTCCTCTTGGATTTGACCCCGTCTCTCACCACACACTTCTCTCGGTGTACAAGTGTATTACAAGTGAATCCTCACAATTAAGCACAATATAAATCAATTGATTATTCTCTAAACAAGGTGAGAACTCAATTAAGCTCACTCTCAATGTCACAAACCCACAACCCTAAATTATATTATGAATGTAAGTACAATAAGCTCAATAGGTTGTGTGTGAACAAAGAGTATCCATAAAACGATTTAAACTAAACTCAATATAAATCTAGCTTATGGAAATTATAATCAAAAATAATAAATTTCTAGATGAGTTTAGAAACATTTCTCTAAAGATGACAAGAGAGTGGGAGAAGAGTGAATGCCCAAACACCAAAGGATGATCTCCTCTTTGCTCTTGTGAAATTTTGCTTCACAAACTAAACTCAAACAAACTCTTAAACACTTTTAAACAAAACTTAAACCCTTGTAAAACTTGTTTTAAAACATTCTTTTTTTTTTTTTTTGAAAAGAGATCAGCAATTGGGTATTTATACCCACTCAAGATCTCAACAAAAAACCCCAAACAAAATGACAAAAAAGTCCCCAGAAGACAACTCAGAAAAATAGCCGTTAGTGTCTAACGGATATATTGTCGGTCGACCGAAAATTCCGTCGGTCGACCGATGAGAGCAAAAACTCGAAGAAAACGTTCTGGACTAACGTCGGTCGACCGGAAATTCTGTCGGTCGACCGATTTGAGCTCTCGGTCGACCGGACCGGTCGACCGATGACTCTCTGGAAAAATACTGACGAATGAACTTTGGGGAATGATTGTAGACATGATAATAAACATGCTACAACGACTGGTTTCGAAAAAGGACTTCCCAAATGAAAAATATCATCATTTTACAAAATAGTCCAAAACATGAAAATATGAGATACTTGAATTTTGATGTTTTGACATAAACCAACTTTTGAAACTTTGTGAAATGTTTTTGTAGACTTAGTAAAACATGTATAAACTGATATTGAAGTCTATAAACTAAGAATACAGTATTTTCACAAATACAATAGAAAATGAAACCTATGAGTATGTATATGAAAATATATTTGTTTCATATCTATGTAGATAAACCAAATCACAATAATAAATATGAAACATGTAATTTCATATTTATAAACATGAAAACCAAAACTTGTGTTGTATATATATGTGATTACATATATATACAAGGAAACTAATAAAATGTGTGTGTATAGATAATTGAGCTTAGAGTACTTAACACACATAATATAAATCCTAAACTTGATTACCCAAGCCGATCTTGATCTTCAATAAGCTCTACTTGGTAATCTTGCGGATGAAGCTTGAACTTGGATCTTCAACTTGAATTTGCATAGCTTCAACCACTATTCCACCAACCTCCATTTGATATGATCGTTATGGTGCAATCCATCCAACCTCCAACTATGTTGTTTGTCTACAACAAATACGAAAACACAAATACTAGACAAACAACATTAGTGATAAATTGTTGGTTAAACATTATCAAAACAAGAAGGCCAACAGTGGGCCTCTGATCATCTTTTAACAAATACACTCAATTTTTTCGTAGATGTTAGAATGTGGATCTTTGATCATCTCTTCACATATAAACTCTTTTGTTTGATATTTTTAGCAAAAATGTGATTTTGACCATGTAAAGAATATATGTGTACTGACATTCAAGTCAAATAACAAGCACAAAAACTCTTGATATATCCTAAAAATATTGTATAAATTGTATAACAAAAACTCTTTACTAATATCTCACAATAAAAAACAAGATAAGTATAAAAATAGGTGCATAAAAATATAATATGAAATATCTTGAGAAATAATTTGTTAAGTAACCAAACTTTATCTTTTGTGTGATATGTACTTAATATATATATATAAGTATATATATATATAGTGTGTGTGTGTGGCTGTGGGTGTTGTCGTGCGTGCCTGGTGGTATAAATGTATATAAATATATATATATATATATATATATATATTACTATTATATATTATAGAAATATATATATATATTATATATAATAATATATATATATATATATATATATATATAATAATATATATATTATATATCATATATAATATATATCTTTTATGATTATATAATATATATATACATATATACATATATATACATTATATACATATATACGATATATACACATATATTACAGATATATACATAGTATCTATAACAGGATATATACATATATACAATAGTAACATATATATATATATATTAATTTATTATATATATAAGTATATATAATATATATAGTTATATATAGTATATATATATGATATATTACATATAGTATGTTATATATAATATATATATATATATATTATTAATATAATTATATATATATATATATATATATATATATATATTACATATGTAATATATAATATACATATGTAATATATATATATATATGTATAATATATATACATATGGTTAGTATGTATATAACATATTACATATGATATATAGAATATGTACATATGTATTGATAGATATGTACATATGTATATAGTAGATATTACATAATATATACATATATTAATATTAATATAATAAAATATGTACAAATATATATGTATATACATGATGTGTATATATATAATATATATATGATAAATATAGATATATATTATAATTATATATATTTATAGAATATAATAAATATATATGATAGTTATTATATATATATATAGGGAGAGGTTCTAATAAAAACCTGCTTAGCCTAAAAACTAAAAACCAATATCATGCATTGGATCTAATAAATCTGGATTCACTACAGTAAATCTGGATTCACTACAGTGAATCTAGATTCACTGCAGTGAAGGACGTGTTCGTTGAGGTAATGAATCTGGATTCACTGTAGTGAATCTGGATTCACTGTGTTGAGGTAATTAATGCATGTGTTTAATGAGGTAATTAATGCATGTGTCTATTAACTTTTTAACTGAATCCTAGCCATTGGATGATATTGGTTTTTAGTTTTTAGGCCAAGGAGGTTTTTATTAGAACCTCCCCCTACACACACACACACACACACACACACACACACACATATATGTGTGTGTGTGTGTGTGTGTGTGTGTGTGTGTGTGTGTGTGTGTGTGTTCAAGCCTATATACCAAAAGATTATATTATCTAAATCAATCTTGTAAAAGCATATATATAGGCATGTCAAAAGTTTTTTTTTTAAAAAGAAATAAAGAGACATTTTTGTTTTATTTTTGAAAAATGGAAAAGAAATTTTTTTAAAAATAACCCTAAAAACAAATCAAGAAAAATAAAATTATGTTCATACAATAGAAAATGGTTATATAATTTACCTTTACTTACCTCTTTGAGAAGATTTACTGAAACAAACATTTATGAAAGTTGTGTTTGCAATAAATCTTTGCTTGCATAATGAAATCCTCTTTGCATGTATCAACAACTTTTCATCCCTTTCTTCTTCTTAGTTGGTCTCCGAAGCATATTCTAGCCTTCTAAATATGCCTTAAGTAACCACAACGGATGTTTCCTTGCACCTTAGGCTTCCTGCAAAAAGGTATGCACATGGATCAATTAGTAATTATGCTTTTAGGTGCCCAAATTTGCTTGACTTTTTTAACTATATTGTGCATTCAATAATTCATTGAAATATGAATCATTCTACCATATAAAGTAAAAATAGTAGAAGATGCATTTGAGATGGGTGCAAAAAGAGTTAAACTATTCCCTCTTACACAAAAAGGTTAAAACCTTTTATATTTTTTTGAATATGAATAACCAGGTCTAATTTTCACTTTTGCAAATAATTGATTGGAAAGGATCATGATTAAACTTGTAGAACCCAAAGAAAATTTTCCCAAAGCTCTTTTAAAATCAATATTTTTGAACTTTAATAGTTCATTTTCAAAAACTATGTTTGTGCATCCAGATTCAAACTTTATTTGTTCAAAAGTAAACTCACATGAAAGATCATTTACCTAACAACTAATTTTTTATTTTCACAAATTTTATCAGTTAATTGCTTGGATAAATCATAATTCATGTCTCCATATATGGAATATTATATGCATTTAAAAGAGCTATTTTTAATTGTATTGTTAGATGCATTCAATTCCAAAGAATGATTTTTAATTTTATCGCACAATAATTTATTATCCATATTTAAACTTTATCTTTATAATGACTTTATATTTTTAGTAACTTTTTAAATTAACCTAATATTATCAAGCCCCGCTTCCCAAAATACTTGGAAATCGGAATGTGAACAAGCCCGCAACGTATTAGATTGAGAAGAAATATACACTAAATTATTTTTCATTCTTTTTTTTTTCTTGTCAATCTAATACGCTAAGCGTCAAACACAAGAATATCAGCCATAGGTCCCCGATCATAATAGCAAGAATAAAATAACAACCCAGAAGAAGAAGTAGACATATCATCAATGGTAAATCATCCCAGACATAAAAATATGGGTGAAACACACCCTAATTATAAAAACGATCCAACTAGGAATAAAAATACATAGTCCATAATAAAAGGAAATACTGATAAAATAACTAAATCCATCATCAACAAAAGAAATACTGTAAAAGAGTTCTAATATTCCATAACTACTACAGAAGAAAACCACTACGCTTTAGTTTGTTCTTCCACTCCATCGGAAGGACACTCCAGCTGGGCATACATCGGCTCTGCTGCATCATCGAACTGGACCTGTTCGCCCCCTAAGTCTAATGTATACCAGAGAAAACAGGTGTACGTCAGCGTGCATGGCACACGACAAGATCTCACATGGAAAAATAAAACGGTCGAACGAACCATGCTATGACAGTAATAACATTAATAGGAAGACAAGGGTACATACAACTAGAAATCTACTAAGGCAAAAATGCCTACACTAAACATGATAACATACAACTATATACATACAGTAACCGGGTCGAATACTAACCATCCTAAAACTTACTAGTCCATCTCTCAAATAAAGTCAACATTCATATCACCGGATAACTGACTGTCACAAATCCCCTACGTGCATCCAAACCCATGAAACTATTCGGTGAGAGGACTACACGCAATCCGATTTTGGCCTGGTTCGAACTCAAGCAAAACTCAGGTGACAAAATGATTTCATTGACCAAGTGAGAAACAATTCACTTGGCCGAACAAACTAACCCCAGTGCGAAACGGTTCACTGGTGCGAGTCTCGAAGATACATCAACAGCCTTATCCAATCACATGAACCATGACATCCCCATCCTAACTCTTCTCGTTTTCTAAGTCAACAATCAATCCCTATTAAACTCTAGTTCACCACCTAATTTCAGTCAACACACTCACACATGTCACTAGGTCTGTTCATGACGCACGAGGCCACTAAGTCAAAAGCTACAAAGGTTCTCAATCACAACAAGGAGATGGTAATAATATTAATTCTATACAATAATAACATGGCATGTCGAACATGATTAAACAAGTTGTAAAGCATGCATAATCACTACATTAAAACATGGAATGCATGAACAGCCTACCACAAAGTGAATACACACATAAATAGGTTTCATTGATAACTTACTACTCGTGTCCAAACTTCTCATTATAACTAATTTAAAATAAAATATTTATGTAATATATATATATATATTATATAGTATATTCACATAGTATACTAATAGTGATACTAGGAATAGATATATACGTACTAGTATATATATATTATAAGATACGTATAGTATATATATATGAATAGCTAACTATATTAAAATATATAATATATTATACATTCTTTTCTGTAGGAAAGTAACATTTTAATTTAATAAATTACTTTTATTTATTATTTCGTAATATCTATAAAATTCTAATTACAAACAACTAAACTTGTCTATTTTGTCCTTCGATTCTTAGATGAAAATATACAAATTAATTAATGTTCATAAAATCTAATAAAACAATGGCTCATCCATTTCTGGCTGTTAACTCTCAAATATACCATATACGCAAAATATCTTATTATCTATTACTAAAATACTAATCTAATACTATTTATCAACATTCATGCAAATATTCCACAATATGGACACATTATCACATTATCATATCTAACTAATCATTTAATTGTAATAATTATAAAACAAAACATAATTTAGAGGTAGAGATCTGCCTCGGTAGTGTTGAGAACGTATCCATGGTTTGTCAGGTGTGCCGACTCGGCTCTGAAGGGCCGACCACGGATCTGAATACAGGTTTGGCAGCAGCCTCGACTATCGTGGGCTAAGGGGCAGCAGTTGTGGCTAGGCAGTCCATCCGTACGGGTGGCGCAACCCGCTAAGGTGGCTGTCGGTGCTGCAGCGTGTGGGTGACGTGAAGGGGATTATCAGGCTGTGGGAGTCAGCTGGTGGCTGGCTGAGTCGGCAAGGGCTGTGATATCAGTGGGCTGGCATCTCGGTAAGGAAGATGCAGGAGTGCTTGCTCATGGCGGTTGCAGATCTAGTGGGAGGCGAGGGCTGTGCGGTCAGAGGGAGATGGGGCCCAGATGGGCTGTTTGAGGCGGAGGATCGCTTGGGTGCGAGAGTATTCGGGATGAAGAAGGAGGATCCAGGCAGTGCTCGAGCCAGGGATGAAGCGACGTGGTGTGTCTTAGGGCCTCGAGTGCGTGTCGGAGGGAGCGTGAGGGTGGTGTTTGCGGAGAAATTTGCTTGTTTCATTGCGGATTCATTACAAACTTCAGACGTTTATAACGAAGACAAAAATCAGTCTTTTTATAAGACTTTTACACAATGAAAATAAAAAAAAGTTTACAACTTTATCAAACAAACGCAGAGATCGTTTATCGGTCTTCTGCTTGCGTGGGATCTTTGCCTGTGTCGGGGTTTATCCGTGGACCACCGTCGATCAGATCTGATTACTGGAAAATTGGGCAGAGCTTCGTCTATCCGCGAAGGGATCGAGAAATCGTAGCTCTTATCTCGGCGAAGCGAGATAATCACTCTTCTTAAGATTACCACAACGGGATAATCTTAAGGAACGAACCCGGGGAACTGCAAATCTGAAGAATCTCCCTCTCTTGCGTTGAAGAACTCGATCCGATCTCTCCTCCTCCTCTCTGAAATCCGTGCACCTTCAGTCTTCAATCCGGCAGGGCTTCGCCTAATCTCCAAAATTCCAGATCTCAAAAAATGAGGCCTAAGGCTTGTATTTATAGGCTTTTGGGGGTAAAGGGGGGGGTTAAAACAATTAAAGCTTGGAGACACCCCAGGGTGTCTCCATTTGATCGGAGACACCCTAGGGTGTCTCCCATTGATCCGAGACACCCTAGGGTGTCTCGGTTTGGGCCGAGACACCCTAGGGTGTCTCGTTGGTCCGAGACACCCTAGGGTGTCTCGTTGGTCCGAGACACTCCATATAGTGTATTTATCTGTTTCCGCTGTAATTTCTTCGTCCGAACTCCGATTTGAGTGATTCGAAGTGTGTTAGAAAGCCGACAAGGAGTTCTATCAGCTCCGAAGGTTGGATCATCTGTAGAATGAATGAGACACAAAGGGAATTGTTCCTTTTGTAAACATCGCGGGGCTCCCGATTAGCCCGTACCTTCGTTAGTTCACGTAGTTCGTCGATTTACTTCAAGCGTTCATCGATATCAATCGAACTCCTGTGAACCGGATAGTGACGTTCATCGTCGTTCCTTAACACTGAGCCGTTCGTGGAGACCTATAGGCAATTTTCGATGCCTACAGCGGACGTGAGGAGGGGCAGAGTGGGGGTTGACGACGAAGAGAGGTGAAGGGGGAAGAGGCCGACGGTGATGGAGGTGTGAGATGAAGAGAGAGAGAAGAGAGAAATGTATGAGGCGGCAGTTGCGTAAAAATGAACAGCAGAGATGAGAAGGGGGTATATATATGTATATAAAATTAGGGTTAGGGTTAGGTATTTAAAACTAAAATTATTTAAAATAAATAATTATAGGTATTTAAAAATTAAACTAATTACAAAATATTTATCTAAAAAACGTACATGTTGTATTAATACAACCGCTTATACGCAACTGAAGAAATAATACTATAAATTGTACAATTAAACAAGAAAAAAATAATAAACATATAATTGCTTATTTTAAAAATTAGATAATTATAGGATAATTATCTACACGATAAAACGTACCAGTTATGCTAATACGATAGCTGATATGCAATATTTAAAATAATATAATAATTTACACAAATAATACGTAATTAATAATTCAACATAATACACAAAATAATACGTTAAAATAATATAATAATTTACACAAATAATACGTAATTAATAATTCAACATAATACACAAAATAATACGTAATAGTAACAAACAAATAATACGTAATTAATAATTCAACATAATACACAAAATAATACGTAATAGTAACAATAATACAATGTATTATTTAAAATAATACGTAATAGTATCGATAACACAACAGATTAATTTCAAAAAAATTTACCGCACAAAATTAGCTTATAAATGTTAATATCATTTAAATAAATATAAATTTTGGACTTTAAATCATAGAAAATTTTAGAAGGCCGAGAAAAATACAAATACTCTTCTAAAAGTAATAATTAAATATTTAAAAATACGAAAAAATTATTTTAACTAGTATCAAATTTTACGGTCATTACATCATACCCCCCTAAAAAAATTCCGTCCTTGGAATTAAAATAACAAGGACGAAATATAAAGATAGATTCACTTTAACTCATATAAGGTTCAAAATATATTGCATATCCATAAATAAGAAAAGTCATACAAGGCAATTCAAATAAGATAGAAGACATGACATCTAAGATTCAGGAAATAAATGAGGGTATCGTTGTCGCATCTCAGACTCAGTTTCCCAAGTCGACTCTCCAGCAGAATCTGGGTGCCACATCACACTAACAAGTGAGACGGTCTTGTTCCAGAAGGTCTTCTCCCTTCAGTCCAAAATCGCCACTGGCTACTTCTTGTATGTTAAATCGGATCGCACCTTAATCTCCGAGAAATCTAAGACATGACTCAGATCTCCGACGTATTTTCACAACTGAGAAACATGGAATACGTTATGCACTCCAGTCAGGATGGGTGGTAATGCAAGTCGGTATGTCACTTCTCCCACTCTCTCTAATACGTCGAAAGGTCCCACATATCGTGGACTCAACTTCCCATGCATTCCAAAGTGAATGGTGCCTCGGTTGGGAGAAATCTTCAGGGACACATGATCTCCTGGCTGAAACTCCAAGTGCCGGTGTTTCGCATCTACCCAATGCTTGAATCTGTCCTGCACTATGAGAAGTCACTCCCGAATGATCCTGACTGCATCAACTGATCTGTCAATCAACTCCGGCCCAAAAATTTCCCGGTAGTCAATGCACATCCGCTTGGATCCATCCTTCTTTCCCACAAGCAACAAAGGTGCTCCTTAGGCCGATACACTGGGTTGTATTAAGCCTCTCTGTAAAAGATCATCCAACTGAGTTCGAAGCTCAACCAGCTCAGCCGGAGGCATACGATAAGGAGTCTTGGAGATCGGTGCAACTCCTGGCTTCAAATCAATAGAAAATCAATTGCTCGATCCAATGGCAATCCGTAGATATCATTAGAAAACACATCTTCAAATTCTCAAACTACAACTTGCTTCTCAGATTCCACTTGCATTGCAACTAACGTCGTCTTTTTCGGTCTAGCTATGTACTCTACAGGTCCGGCCGATGTACTATCACTGAGGAACTCAAACCTCGGGTGATCTGGTATCTCAAGTACTACGCTTCGACAGTGACAATCAATGGTGGTAAAGAATGACCCTAATCAATCCATCCTAAATACTGCATCAAAACTCGGCAAATCAATCACCAGAAAGTCCGCAAAGAGTTCCCTCCCGCAGATAACCATAGGGCATGCTTCATAACCACTGGATGCTACTAAGACATCACTGCCAGTGTTGATATTCCAACCTATAGGCAGAGGAGTTATAGGAAGAGAGTGGGCACTCACAAATCAACGAGATAAGAAACAATGGGAGGCTCCAGAGACAAAGAGTGATAAAGCAATAACGGCAGAAATAAGAACCTTGCCTATTATAGGAGGGGGTAAATGCAACTAACTTAGTACTCATAACAATCATATTATGATATCATCAGGTAATGCTAAATAAGGAAGTTCATATGCAAATAAAACTAAGATGAACAATTATTACCAGTGATAACCTGGTCGTTCGCCTTAGCTTCTACAACTGACATCATAAACATCTAATGCGGTGGTTGCTGCCTTTGTGCTCCCTGATAAACCTACTGCTGTGGAGGAAGTGGCCCTTCTCAAGGATAAGGTCTGTGCTGAGGTGGTGCTGCTAGGGCAGATCGAGGCGGAGCTGGAAGAGCTTCTTGAACTGAGGAGGGGAATAAACGAACCTGTTGCTTCTACAAATAATTTGGACTGATATAGTCGGAGGACCCACAAGTATAGTACAAACAAAGGCGTTTGCGACATTCTAGCTGAGTATGCCCGGAATAGCCATAATAAGAACACCTCACTGAAGACTGGTCATGAGACTGCACTCCAGGGTGATGATACGGGTGAGCATGAGGGGGTGGCTAACGCTGAGAATGCTACTGCCTCTGTGGGGCTTGCTGCTACTACCTCGGGGAAGGACGCTCGACAGTCCTAGCTGGAACTACTGGTGCCCTGCTCTGAATCACATGTGGGTCTTCAAGTTCCTTCTGCACACTTTCGATCTCACGCGGTGCATCCAGCACAACGTCATGGGTCGTAAGTGCTCTACCAACTAGAGCAAACTTGATATACTTATGCAGACCCTTCTAAAACTGATGCCTCCTAATAGTAAGGTCCTTAACCAGATGGGGAGCATATCAACTTAGGGAAGAGAACTCGGCCTTATACTCATCAACTGATTAGCCTCCCTGCTTAAGCTCAACAAACCTACGTAGGAGTCTGTCCCGAGCTAACTGAGGAAAATACTTCCTGTTGAAGCGCTCGGTGAACGTCTCCTATAGGATTGACCTCTCCAGATGGGTCTTCTCAGCTACCCACCAAATTCGAACGGTGTCGGTGAGCTGAATACCCATAAGATCTTCCCATTCAGCAGGGGCAATACAGGTCACCGTGAGAATAGTCTCAGTGACCTTCAAGAACTCATCCGCTGCTAGGGGTCCTTCAGCACCAGAGAAGGAAGATGATCACATGTACCGGAACTTACTAACACCAGACTCTGAGCGAGAGGGAGGCTGATGCTGTGGCTCCCTGTGTAGCTGCCCAGCCAGGTGCTACTGATTAGTAACCAATCCCTAAATCATCGTCAGAAGTTAGCTTGGGTCCACTTCGGGTGGCGGGACACTGCTACCAGACGGGTTACTATATCCATGCGAACCCACCATGGTTCTGTAGGAAAATGAGGATCAAAAGGAAAACTAAGGTTAAAATCAAACAATATATTAGGAAAATAGGAACTAAATTATAGTTATTTAGATAATAGTTTAAGAACTTAATGTTGGCCTTCTTGTTTTGATGATGTTTAACAAACAATTTACTACTAATGTTGTTTGTCTTGTGTTTGTGGCTTTTTATTTATTATAGGTAAACAACATATTGGAGGTTAGATGGAATTGCGCCATAACGATCATATCAAATGGAGGTTGGCGGAAATAGTAGAGTGAAACCATGCAATTCAAGTTAAAGGTTCAAGTTCCCGCTTCATCTACAAGTGTACCAAGATAGAGCATATTGAAGATCAATAATTCTTAGGTAAATAGTTTAGGAGTTTATATTATGTGTGTTAAGTACTTTAAGCTCAATATCATATACACACACACACATTTTATTGGTTTCTATGTGTGTGTGTGTGTGTGTGTGTGTGTGTGTGTGTGTGATATGAAACAAATATATATTTATATACATACTCATATGTTTCATATTCTATTGTATTTGTGAAAATATTATATTCTCAGTTTTTAGACCTAACAATAATCATATGCATATTTTATTAAGTCTATAAAATCATTTTGTAATGTTTTAAAATATGGTTAAGCTAAAATGTCAAAACTCATGTGTTTACATTTTCATGTTTTGGACTATTTTACAAAATGATAATATTTTTCATTTGGGAGGTCCTTTTGGAAAACTACTTTTTGTAACATGTGTATTATCATGTTTACAATCATTTTCCAAAGTTTTATATTTTTTTGATTTTATTTGTTATTTTCAAAAGAGGTTTGAAAATCAGATTTCTGTTTAAAACAGGTTATGTGCATGTCTTGAGTCGACTCATGAACAGTGTTGAGTCGACTCATAAACTATTATATAGTCTACATTTTATTTCTGACGAGTCGACTCATAACATCATGAGTCAACCCAGACAGGTTGAGTCGATTCATGCCTATCATAAGTCGACTCATAAACTATGCTGGATAGTGTGTTTTGTTTCTGCTAAGTCGACCCATGACTTCATGAGTCGACCCATGCATGATGAGTTGACTCATGAATTTTATGAGTCTACCCATAAGTTGGTTTTTAGTCTGTAACGGCTACTTATGAGTCGACTCATGAACAGTACCGAGTTGACTCATAACACTATAACGATTATATTTCCATACTGTACTGTTTTTGGGTTTTTGGGTTTTTGGGTTTTTGGGTTTTTGGGTTTTTGGTCTTTTTGCCTTGTTTTCTCTTGGCTTTGGGGTTCCTATAAATACCCCACATATCCTCGGTTCTAAATATCCAAGAGAATGTTTTAAAAGAGTTTAACAAGGGTTTAAGCTTGTTTTGTGTTTGTTTAAAAAAGTGTTTAAGAGTTTGTTTGTGAAGAGAATTTCACAAGAGTTTGAGGAGATCATCAATCTTGTTTGGGCTTTGATTTACATCCCTCCACTCTTGTTTTAGAGAAGTTTTCTTAAACTCTTTATCTAGCTTGTTTATACTTAATTTGTCATATTTATTTTGCTAGATTAAATTGAGTTTAGACTTGTTTTGATTTATTTCTCTTTGTACACACACAACTATTGAGCTTATAGTATTTCAAACATAGTATAATTTGGGTTGTGGGGAGTGTATCCTTGAGTGTGAGCCTACATTGTGTTTTATCCATATTAGAGAATAATCATTTGTTGTATTATGCTTATTGTGAGATTCACTTTGTATTACACTAGTACACCGAGAGAAGTGTGTGGTGAGAGACAAGGTTGCTTCCAAGAGGAGTGGGGTCGGTAGTAAAGCCTAAAGAGATGTGGTAATTCCGAGCATTTGAAGAAGGATACGGGCTAGAGACCAACACTTAGAAGGTGTGGATTGTAGTTACATTGTAAGGTTATGAACGTTGATCGGTGAGCATTGAAAACTGATATTGTGAGGTGTAAACGTTATTCGGATGAGCGTAAAAAACCCGGTGTGATAGTGGAGTTCTCCTTGGTAGTGGGGAGCGGAGACGTAGGATGGAAGGTACAAACTCTGTGATCATCTTTGTGTGTTTGTGATTGCCTTGGCATCTCACTTGTGCTTATTGTATATTTCATTCTTGTCGCCATTATATATCGCTCATAGTGACCACTATCTTGTTTATCTTGTTTGTGTTTATTTCATCCTTGTGTTAGTTTATATATCCTTGCATATATTTCACCATATACCTCTTTTCTAGGATATATCTCTTTGTTCATATTGCATATTCTTGCTCATATCATATTGTATATCTATCTTGCAAGAATAATATTTGAATTAGCTTTAATTGGTATAAAATCAGATTAGATTAGCATAAGACCCTAATCACCCCCCTCTAGGGTCTAACACTTATTTGTAGTTATACGGATGAAATATGATATGTATCTAAATTGTCCACTATATTCTTACTAGTGAGGACTCGAGACCGTGACCTATATGGGCCACCACTAAAACCTGTCACGCGCCGCTTCCTAAAATACTCAGGAATCAAAATGTGAACAAGCCCGTGACGTATTAGATTGAGGAGAAATATACACTATTTTTTTTCTTTCTTTTTCTTTTCTTCTCAATCTAATACGCTAAGCGTCAAACACAAGAATATCAATCACATGTCCCCGATCGCAATATAGCAAGAATATAATAACAACCCAGAATGAGAAATAGACATATCATCAATGGTAAATTATCCCAAACATAAAAATATTGGTCATACACACACTTATTACAAAAACGGTTCAACTAGGAAAAAAATACATAGTCCATAATAAAAGGAAATACTGATAAAATAACAAAATCTATTATCAACTAAAGAAATATTGTAAAAGAGTTCTAATGTTCCATAACTACTACAGAAGAAAACCACTGCGCTTCATTTTGTTCTTCCACTCCATCAAAAGGACACTCCGGCTAGGAATACACCGCCTCTGCTACATCATCGAGGTGGACATGTTTGTCCCCTACAAACGTATATCAGAGAAAACAGGTGTACGTCAGCATGCATGATACACGACAAGATCTCACATGGAAAAATGAAACGGTCGAACGACCTAAGCTATGATAGTAATAACATTAATAGGAAGACAAGGGTACATAAAACTAGAAAACTACTAAGTCAAAAATGTGATCCTACACTAAACATGATAACATACAGCTATATACATATAGTAACCGGGTCGAATACCAACCATCCTAAAACTCACTGGTCCATCTCTCAAATAAAGTCAACATTCATATCACTGGATAACTGAATGTTCACAAATCCCCTATGTGCATCCAAACCCACGAAACTATTCGGTGAGAGAACTACACACAATCCGATTTTGGTCTGGCTCGAACTCAAGCAAAACTCGGGTGACAAAATAATTTTATTGACCAAGTGTGAAACGGTTCACTTGGCCCAACAAACAAACCCCAGTGCGAAACAGTTCACTGGTGCGAGTCTGGAAGATCACATGAACCACTACTTTCCCATCCTAACTCTTCTCGTTTTCTAAGTCAACAATCAATCCCTATTAAACTCTGGTTCACCACCTAATTTCAGTCAACACACTCACACATGTCACTAGGTCTGTTCATGACACACGAGGCCACTAAGTCATGAGCTACTAAGGTTCTCAATCCCAACAAGGAGATGATAATAACAATAATTCTATACAATAATAACATGTCATGTCGAACATGATTAAACAAGTTATAAAGCATGAATAATCACTACATTAAAACAAGGAATGCATGAATAGCCTACCACAGAGTAAATACACACATAAATAGGTTTCATTGATAACTTACTACTGGTGTCCAAACTTTTTATTATAACTAATTTAAAATAAAATATTTATGTAATATATATATATATATATATATATATATATATATATATATATATATATATAAATATTTTCCTATTTTTTAAATTACCTTTAATTTATTTCTTTTTTAATAATATTTTGTAAATTCTAATTATAACAACTAACTTGTCATTTCTTGTCCGTAAATTCTTAGATGAAAATATACAAAATTATTAATGTCTCATAAAATCTAATTACAACACATATGCTCATTATTTCATGCTCGTTAATTCTCAGATATAATTACAACAAAATATCTCATTATCATTACTAAAATACTATCTAATACTATTTATCAATATTCCACGATAAATATTCACAATACGCACATTATCACTATTATCATATCTAACTAATTATTTAATTGATAATAATTATAAAACAAAACATATTTAGAGGCGAGATCTTGCCTCGGTACGTCGAACGTCTCGACGCTGTCGCTGTGGCGCGTCTGATCTAAAGGGGAAAACAGATCTGAATTGCGGTTGGGGCCAGCGAATAATCATTCAAGGAAGCAACGGGTGTTGCTAGTGGCGTGTGGGTGGACGCATGGTGCTGAGGTGGCGTCGGGGTGCTGGCAGCGACGTCGGGCCGGCGTGAGGGATTGTCAGGGGTGCTGGAAGTCGGCCGTAGTGCTGCTGAGGGTAGGGCTGGTGCTGTCTAAGCGGGCTGGATCTCGGAAGAGGAGATAGGGGGCGGTGCTTATTCTAGTGGGAGACGTCGGGTCAGAGGGAGATGGGGCCAGCGCTGTTTGAAGGCGGAGGAGGCTTGGGATGGCTTGAGAGGGTTTCGGCGTGAGAGGAGAATGAGTCGGGGGCGGCCTCAAAGCCGGGGAAGGTGGCGATAGGTTAGGGCTGAGGTGGTGCGAAAGTGAGGGAGCGTGAGGTGGGCAGGGCGTGAAGGCGGTGAGAGAGGCTTGGGTGGCTAACTAGGTTAAGTCAGACGGTGGCAGAAGCGGGAATTAAGCGCTAGCGGACGTGGGAGGAGGCAGCATGGGGGTTGCCCGGTGATGGGTGTGAGATGAAGAGAGGAGAGAGAAGAGAGAGAGAAATGTATGCGGGAACACGTGTGTAAAAAAAGCAAGAGAGATGAGAAGGGGTATATATATATGTATAATAAAATAAGGGTTAGGGTAGGTATTTAACACTAAAATTTTTAAAATAAATGTACAAGGATTTCAAAATTAAACTATTACGAAATTAATTATTACAAAAAGTTTATGCAGTTGTATTGAATACAACCGTAGATAGCAAAACTAGAAAATAATACTATAAATTATATAATTAAATAAGACATAATTAATAAAAATAATTATTTATTTTAAA
>NC_033799.1:40078137-40080363 GCF_001876935.1 Asparagus officinalis | reverse complement strand
GTTCCTTAACACTGAGCCGTTCGTGGAGACCTATAGGCAATTTTCGATGCCTACAGCGGACGTGAGGAGGGGCAGAGTGGGGGTTGACGACGAAGAGAGGTGAAGGGGGAAGAGGCCGACGGTGATGGAGGTGTGAGATGAAGAGAGAGAGAGAGAGAGAGAGAGAAATGTATGGGCGACAGCTGTGTAAAAATGAACAAGAGAGATGAGAAGGGGATATATATATATGTATATAAAATTAGGGTTAGGGTTAGGTATTTTAAACTAAAATTATTTAAAATAAATGTACAGGAATTTAAAAATTAAACTAATTACGAAATAATTATCTACAAATAAATGTATCAGTTGTATTAATACAACCGTAGATACGCAACTAAAAAATAATACTATAAATTATATAATTAAATAAGAATAATTAATAAAACATATAATTATTTATTTTAAAAATCAAATAATTATAGGATAATTATCTACACGATAAAACATACCAATTATGCTAATACGATAGCTGATATCCAATAATTAAATTAATATAATAATTTACACAAATAATACTTAATTAATAATTCAACATAATACACGAAATAATACATAACAGTAATAATAATACAATATATTATTTAAAATAATACGTAATAGTACTGATAACACAACAGATTAATTCTAAAATTTTTACCGCACAAAATTAATTTATAAATATTAACATCATTTAAATAAATATAAAATTTGGACTTTTAAATCATAGAAAATTCTAGAAGGCCAAGAAAAATACCAATACTCTTCTAAAAATAACAATTAAATATTTAAAATACCAAAAAATATATTTTAACTAGTATCAAATTTTACGGTCATTGTAAATATTTTATTATTTTTAGAATATAAATCATCATATGTAGGGTATATTCACTATCTGAGCTCTCGTGTTCGGATTCATGCAGATTACTATCTTTAGCCATGAGTCAACGGTGTGCTTTTTTATCATCATCACTCAAGCTACTCTTCGACTCATTTCATATAGTCACTTTAACACATTTACCTTTCCCTTTATATTCCTTTTATTCAGCAAAAAAATTCATTCTTAAGCGATCAAGTTCGTTGCATCAAAAATAAATTGGTCTAGTATCAGAATCACTATAACTACATTTATTTACCTTTAATTTGAGAAAGAATTTGTAGCCTTTAACAATTTTATTGACATGACAATTTTTACCTTTAGACCTTAAGCTTGACTCTTCCTTCTTCTTCGTTCGGGTTCTCTCCTTTTTAGCTTTTAGGGCTAACAATTTCTTCTTTGAATCATCTTCAAAAGCATATTCTCCCTCTTTTAATCTAACTTAATATGTGAGAAGATTACCTAAAAGACCTTAAAGAGCTAAATTGAAAAACAAATACTATTACATGACAATTTTCATCCTTAGATCTTGAGTTTGACTTTTTCTTCTTCTTGGTTTAATTCTCTTATTTTTAGCTTTTAGGGCTAACGCCTTCTTCAAATTATCTTTTGAAGCATCTTCTCTCTTTTAATCGAACTTCATATGTTAGAAGATTACCTACAAGATCTTCAAGAGTTAAATTGAAAAAATTATACAATTCTTCAATCATAGTTAACTTTACTTCCCAATTCCTAGGAAGAAAATGAATTTTTTTTGCAAAGCTCTTTATTGTCGTGAACATATTCTGAATACTCTCCGAGGCCTTCATCTTGAAATTTATATACTTACTCATAACTACTATAAGATTCGCCTCTTTCAACTGTGGAGTTCCCACATGTGTAGCTTTTAGAGTTTTTCAGATTTCTTGCACAGTCATACTATTTGAAACACAGTTAAATTCTTTAGTAGTTAAGGAAGAAGAAAGAGTATTCATAGTTTTAGCATTCAAAGAATACAACTGGTTGTTTTGTAGAGTCCACTTATCCCTAGGTGTGGCAACTAAAACCTCTGCCACAATAGTAGTGGGTTCTTTGCAGCCATGCTCAACACACTCCCAAACATTGTAACTAGTGGATGACAAAAAGACTTTCTTATGTGCTTTTCAATTAGGTGCAGTTTGTACTATTGAAAAGTGCAGGTCGGTTCACATCGAGTCCCTCAAGAATAGCCATTATGGAGATTAAATTTACCATTTCTACCCTAGATTGTGAATCCTAAATATGGGTAATGAGGCTATGTTACCACTTATGTGATCTAAGATGCAAGCCTAGAAGAGGGGGGGGGGGGGGGGGGG
>NC_033799.1:40045714-40078073 GCF_001876935.1 Asparagus officinalis | reverse complement strand
ATTTTGTTTGCTATAGTTTTACACTAAAACTAGGAATATACAGTAAAAATATAGAAAAATAATAACGAACAACCAAACAAAAAATCAAACAAGAAAGTGTGAAATTTTTATAGTGCTTCAGATAATAATCCTATGTCCACTCTTTCTTCTCATGAAGGGGCTTCCTCACTATGCTAAGAGTTTACCTGAATCACAACCTAATTCAGTAATCTTTCAAAGACTGTATCATTGATAATCACTCATAACAATCAATATTCCCTATAGATCATCGATGGTTGCCTATAGATCATCGATGGGTTTTTTAGTTTCTAGAATTTTGCAATTGTAAAATGTAAACCATCAATAGTATGTGGTGCCATCGTTGGTTCACTGTAGACTAGTTGACTATCGATGGTTTAAAATTATCTTTCTAAAAATTTTATAATTGTTCACTATAGGCCATCGATGAGCCTTGACCATAGATGGTTCACTGTAGATCATTGATGGTTCCAAAACTAAAATCAACATAAATGCTAATTTTTGTGTTGTTTCACCTCGTAACCTTCGTATAACTGTTTTTACCTATACCGTATCATCTCAAACAGATATTACTACTAAATGAGAGTTTGTTATTACTCAAACAAGATTTATTGTACGGACTACGTCCTAACATACCCCCTACCTAGTGAGAATTTCCCATGAGAATCCCTAAACTTTGTTTATTCTATAAAATGAATCCACATCCTTGCAGAGCCATCTGGCCGTGAGCGGTTCACGTTTTAGACTTAGCGTGCACGGGAAGTATCTCAATTCCTTCTCATTATTTTTTCCATGTAATGTTTGCAAACTGCTTGCTCACATGCAAGCGTTTATGAGGGATATACCCCCTGAGTTTGATAAACACTTCTAAACTTTCCACTTTTTCCAAGTGGCTCTGTACTTGTAAGTAGCAAATAAGTAAACATCATCGAAAGAAAAGGGGGGAAAATACCAATTCAATCATTGTCAACAGAATGCCATTGTTATCATTAATCAGCTTGACGAGAACCGTGGAATCAGTAAAGAATGAGAGGGGGATCATGGACCTCAAAGTTTCTCCCTTGTCATCATCGATCTCCCGCAAACAGTCTGGTAGTATGTGACAGTGTCGCACTGGGACGTGGAGTCTCGAGACTCCACTCATTCCACTTCGCTCTACATGATTAAATCCCGCTTTTGTTATCTCAACTGTGCTCCTTCAATCATAACCATCACACGTACACAATCCTCTTAATAAAATAAAATGAAAGGTTCAAGCTTTAAATTTTAGGTCTTTGCTTCCGTCACTTTACAGATCATAAAGCATACATTTCATTGTTTTAGACAAATTAAAAGAAGTTTGTTGATAAGCATGGTCCCTCTCTCTTCTTTTTCTGTCCTCTATAGTCGAAGAAGTCTATTATCATGTGCGTTCAATGGCTAGTTAGATGTCTAATCAAGTGATGATAAAAAATAGTGGATTTGGTGTTTACGTGAGTTCCACTCCATACAAGTATGTCATAGGCATGTGATTCCAAATAGTTTGAGCTAGCTGTCGTGACCAATGTCAATTATTAAATATAGGAGCCCGGTAACTACATGAATGTAAAAGGGGTGATCTACTATTAAGTTATGCATAGCCAAAAAAAAGTCCTCGTATCTAGTAGCATAAACAACAAACTTAGGGTTTAATATACGGATCGTTTTTGGAAGAATCGTCACGTCAATCTTGATCCCTAACATGAGGGCGATCACACCACGCAACCGGTGAAAAACCCTCGTGTATGACCCCACAACTAACGTGTAATCACGAACTTGACCTCCGGAGGAGATGACAGCTTGTATTTGTATTCATCGTTTTATTATCACTGTGTTTTCTATTACTTTACATATCTATATATAGAGAAAAGAGAATAAATCTAAATTCTAGTCCTACTAGGTTTCTTATCCAATCCCTAAGATAAGCAACTTTGGAGATATGTGATTCACCCACTCAATTGGGTGGACCCATAAGCTAACATACACTCACTCACACAAATTAGTGGGTGCCGTCCATAGCTCCCTGAGCCTAACTCCCTAAATCGTTGTCTCCCCGAGTCAATACCTCCCAGAGAATCTCATTTCCTTTGAAATCCATGTCCATACATTGTTAGTGCAATGTGAACTAGTGAGAACCTGCAAGCAAGTAGCTTTGCAGCCATATCCTATGGCCGACACAAAGATCTCCCAAAAAGAAAAACACATAATGAATAGTGTAAGTGTGCAATATCCAATACCCCAGATCCAATCAATTATGTATGCTCAAGTACTTTCAATACTTTAAAGAAGTATACATGAACAATCAAAACGGCCTGCCATTAATTTATCCCAACCTTAGATTTTGTCCCCAGCATAAATAAGAGCTGGCTAAGTGATGCAATCAAGAGACATGTTAATCGATCTTCCTCTGGCTCTAAATAGTTGGACCTGCTAATCACGCGCTTTCCTAGCACAATCCATAATAGGTGATCCTTTATAAGCGATCACACAACGAGGGATCATGGATCCATTCCTCGACCTCCTTTTATCCTGGCTAAGCACATGTCATATGATAATGTGCTACAATGCAGACATCATTAAATGAATACCACACAGACCCAAGTTCCATTACACATGATGAACTTGTCTGGGCATACCACCCCATGATATGGCTAGGATCACCCAACAATCGCACACATGTGCGCCATGTCTGACCCCTAGTCTGGTTGATAGTAAGTAAGTAAAGTGGACGTGGGGCTTCCACTTTGATCACTTTAACATATAAGTAATACATCAACCTCATCATCACCCAGTCAGGGCGACTAATAGAGCTCTCCAACTATCGCCACACCCGGTTGTACGATAGTGTTGTCAGTGCTCCAAGTGAAATTATATCTAATACTTGGTCTCAGCTTCGACAATTGCCACAGCTCTGAAGAGGATCTATTGTGTGATAAGAGTTTTTACCAACTTATGTAACTTTTAACACTACACCTAGTACACTTTGTGTACCTAACATACATCACACATAAATATACTACAAACCATGATAATTAAGCAACAATAGGACATAAGCAATTTAGATATGCATATAGATAAGAAAAGATAATAACAACAACCATAATGTATTATAAAGCCATCATCTGTAATATCCTAAGTGTCTAAGGTCCCAACTAAAAATAAAATATCATCACCAAAGACATAACCTCTAAGGTTTAAGTGTGTTGTCTTAGCCTCTCATTGTCTAAGCCCATTATCAGTATATCTATAATTATTTGAGTCATAGGAATTCACTTAGCACAACCTCCAACTCTTATTTCTTAATGAAGTGGTACCGATCTAGATTTAATTCAATTTCCCAAACTAATTATGGCCTTTCTCATAACCAACGGTTGACATGCTTTCATGATAGAGAATCACATCATCCTCTACATGTGCACTATATAGAGAATTTGCATAATGAGACTGCCTCTTGCGCTATTATGTATATGGCTGCAATTTCTTCCCCCTATGCAAATAGGATACACACTACTAATTCTTACTACTCCATGAAATGATGTTGCCATTTAATAGAAAAACATAACTAGAAGTTGACGCTCACCCATCTAGATCGTTGCACAGTCGACATGGATATCTATGTAAGTGTCTATTCTATCATAGCATAAATCACAAGTGCAGCCTTGTTTCGGGTCTTTAAAATTACAATTACCATAGATTACAATAAAAATATTATCATGAAATAAAAGAAAGATTTATATTTCCAAGGGGTTCTTTTCTGTGTGTCGATGAAATGTCGATCTTATATTCTGTTAACGCACTGACTAAGACGATGAGTCTTTTGCTGGTGATGCGAACTTAGTTGCTTGGAAGATACCTGAGTTTCTCTTAATACCTATATTCAATAGATTCACAAGTGTGAGATTAATAATCTCTCTTTATACATGTGTGTTGGTCTCTGTATTATCAAATCCTCCAAAATGAGTAATGTCCCCACCTTTTACAGGCTAAAAGAGAGAGTTAATGACCTTTAATTATAGGTTAAGTGTCCGTCAAAGTTGGAGATAGTGGGAAACAGTTATTCCCTTAAAAGTAGCCCTCAAATGGCTATTTGGTGGGGTTCACTGAATCGGTGAAGTTCGTTGAGGACGTTTTGGCGATGTTCACTCGAGACGTTTAGGCGAGGCTCGCTTGAATGCTAGTAAGCCTTCTTTTGTAGTCCACTTGGATTATTATGAGCAAAGTTTGTTGATTGACGAGCTTCATTTGTGAGTTTGAATTTAGCATAGAATTTGACTAATAATTTAGCCATCAATTGACGCCGTTTGACTCGGACCAGGGTGTGAATAGGTAGTCAACCCGTGCTTGACTTGGTCTGGTCGAGTTGAGATGGGTTGCGTGGTGAAGTTCATATATTTTATTAAGTGACCTTCGCTACATCTTGTTGTGGGCTAGGATTTGGGCCATTTGAAGTGTTTAGCACATAGGCATTTACTTCTTAGATCTAAGCTAAATGTTGGTCTAGAAAAATATATTTTAACTGAAAATATATTTTAACCATTTATAAGACCTCCCTAAAGTTTTCAAGATTCTACATTTTAACTTGTAGCTAGAATTGAAATACTTTGGGTAATAGCTAGAGGTATACTGTTGAACATAGCTTGAGTTATCCTGTTTGGGTTTAAAAATCATCTTCAGTCTACTTGGTTGCCAGAGATGTATTGTTGAACATGGATTCCTTTATCATAAAGTTTTATTGAAGGCTCAATGATGCTTGCATTCGTCCAACTTTGTGTTTGGAATGAGGTTCACTCTGTTTATTTTTGAGACAAAGTTGAGCGGAGTTCGACTGATTCTGGATATCGGCTATTCTCGCTTCACTTTGAGTTGTGTTGGCGAAGCTCATCGATTAGCAACATTTCCTAACTAGTAATGGTTGTTGAGATTTACCTCTGAATTTGCACTGTGATATGTGGTTGAGGTATTCTGTTTGATGATTCACGGGATCCATTGTAGATTTGACTGAGTTTTAGGCCAAGATTTAGCCTCTTTATCTGATCCAATCAAATCTCAAAAGATGTGATTTTCTCAGAATTTTTTTTCAGAAAAGGCTATAAATAGCACCATGTCTTTTCTGACTTTATCATCTTCATCTTCTTCTCCATCTTCTCCTCCATGTCTAAGTCTTCATAGCTTAGATTGTATATGCACCTCAATAGAGGAGATGAAATAAAACAGTTCTAACAAAAGCTCATCCAAGTAAAGGGCAACCAAGAGGATGAACTCTATATACTTTGCCGACTAGCAGCTCTATTATCAGCCGAGAAGGCAAAGCTCAAGTAGATTGTCGAGAATCAGTCGATAGCTTGGGACGAGTTGAACCGCGATAGAGATGTGTGGAGCTTCGAATGTCACACTCTGTGTAAGATCACTCGACGACTGAGATGGCATTAATTAGACGTTGTGTGGCTGACTCAGGTCCGATGTCAAATTTTAGTTAAAAGAATTGCTTCTTCCTCTTAACATGCTTCAATTTGGAACAAGGGGTCACTTCTTGTTTAACAACATTTTCTCATCCTCTAGCATAGGGCCTAGGAAGTAGTAAATATGAGCTATTTTTTCTACAGAGGGATAAATTTCGCTCCCCAAGTTTTATGAGATTGAAGGAACAAGGGCTATAGCTTGGTGCAGCTGGTGTGTGTTTCTCGGCCATCACACTACCCATAGTTTGGAGTGTAGGACAGTAGTAATCAACAATAAATACCCATCATTCTTATTATTGGATAGTCTGAATGTTGCCTTTATGTAGTAGAGTCTTCAATCAATAAAAATAAACTTTCTTTTTCTAAAATTATCTGTCTTTATGCATTTGATCTGTACGAACTATACTTTTGTAGTAAACTTGAACTCTGCATGGAGTTGTTGTGTTGGAAGCAAAGCTCAAGCTTCCTTATGTTGGCGACGATCGAACTGAAGTTCGCCAAATGAGGGTCTCAAACAAATTGAGTTAAAGTTTTATTTTTAGTTTGGAGACATACCAGAATTCGCCATATAGGGTTTGTGACAAATTGGATTAGAATTTTCTCAATTTGGAGACTTAATGAAATTCACTATGCCATTTTCGTGAAGTTTGCCTTATGTGACGCCCCTGCTTTCATACATGGCTGTAGTCCAAGATAAATACAGAGATGTCAAACCTACCATGCACTCACACTGTGCAACAACAAGTTTTACCAATCATAACAATATCCTCTAGTAGAATTAAAATAAAGTGCAGGTACAAAACAGGTAAAAAAAAGAAAATAACTACAATAGATATAATATAGAAAGAAGTATCTCATAAACAAATCATGTCTTAATGAACAACCTGGAATACATCTGATATCCAAAATGAATAAATATGTCTTGACAAGAAATAACTAAAAATCACACTAAGGCACACTGCCTTTACACTATGAAATACATACTAAGGTCTGAACAAAAATATAAAACTATGGTGAAGCCTCTAATAAATCTCATGTGACGGTGACTATGTAAGAACTCTGTTATCCAGTGACTCTCCGGTACTCAGAATTATCTGAAAGAATATTAGAATAAAAAGAGCAAAAACAAGAGCTTCAGAGCGCTATAGCAAGATCACCTCCATCCGCCCCCAGGGGAAGAGCTACTAGATGGAGTGAATGCTCTATCTATTAAACATAGTCTACCTAGATCATTTTACCCCGTATCTAATGGAGTTAATATTTAAACAACTACAATATAAGACGTAGTATGTCGAGCGAAATAATTCAAATAAGAAAATCCTCATGTATATACCATATGTCCCGAATTGTAAACATCTAAACATGAATACCGAACTAAAGATAAATAATCTAAATAAAATCAATAATTAGAAATTCACAACACGAGACTGGTACGTCGAGCGAAATAATCCAAATAAGAAAACTCTCATGTATATACCATATGTCTCAAATTGTGAATCACTAATTATTGATCCCAACTAAGAAAATAAAGAAAAGCAGTAAAAAAAGCAATGACATCAATATATCATATTCATAATATCTTCCACAGTTACTGGGAAGATAGAATGAATACCGACACAAATCTCGTGTACTTTTAAATACAAAGTACTCTAGGTCATATATTTGTAGTGAGTCAAAACTATAACTGGCATCTGCCAACGACTCAGGCTATCATTTAACTATCTCAATGCAACTCCGTATAAGATTTTAATACTTAGTATTATTATGTGCAATGGACTACCTTGTAGGTATCCTAATCAGTGTACATGGCTCATTAGTCTTAGCGCTGTTAGACCCTAGAGGGGGGGTGATTAGGGTCTTATGCTAATCTAATCCGATTAAATGCCAATTAAAAACTAATTAACAAGTTGTATTCTTGCAAGATAGATATACAAGAGTTATAAGCAAGAATAAGCAATATACAATATGATATATCCTAGCAAAGAGATATATAGCGATGTATATATGCAAGGATATATAAACACAAGGGTAAGCAATGTAAACAAGATAGTGGATGATATAGATAATGAGCTAATGACAATGGCGATATAAGATATGAACATAAATATGAATGAACGCCAAAGCACACTCAAACAAGCAATATGATCACGGAGTTCGGACCTTCCGTCCTACGTCTCCGCTCCCCACTCCCGGGGAGAAATCCACTATCACAACCGGGTTTTCTACGTTCACCCGAATAACATTTACACCTCACAGTATCGGTTTTCAACGCTCACCGATCAACGTCACTCCTCACAATCGGTTTTCTAGTTCACCGAAAACTTTCACCCCACACTCGGTTTCTAGCTCACCGAAAACCTCACAACACACTCGGTTTCTAGCTCACCGAAAACCTAACAATCTCACAATGTAACAAATATAATTTGTTCTCTAATATGGATGAGAACACAATTAAAGCACAACTCAAAGTTACAATCTCTCACCACCCAACTATACTATGTATGTAAATACTAAAAGCTCAATGTGGGTGTGTGTAACAATGAGTAAAATGAAATCTAACTCAAATAGCAAACTAGCATCTAGCTTAAGAACAATGATAATCAAACAAGTATATAAATGTAAAGCTAGAGTTTGAGTTTAGAAAACTTCTCAATTTGATAACAAGAGATGGAGGGATGATAGTTGGAAGCTCAAACTTCAATAGATAATCTCCTCAAGCTCTTGTGGAATTTGATTCACAAAATCGAAACACTCAAATGCTTAAAAGCTTATAAACACACTTTAAACAAACTTAAACCCTTGATTAAAACTTTCTTAAACTTGTTTTAAAACTCTCATTAGTTAGTTGGAGAGCTGAAGGCAATGGGGTATTTATACCCTCTCAAAACTTCAGCAAAACCCCAGCAAAAAAGACAAAAACAGCCCCAGCAAACAGCTCAGGAAAATAGCCGTTGAAGTCCAACGGATCTATTGTCGGTCGACCGGAAATTCTGTCGGTCGACCGACGGAGAACAAAAACACGAAGGACTGTTCTGGACCATCGTCGGTCGACCGGTGCGGTCGACCGATGGAGTTTTTCGGTCGACCGGACCGGTCGACCGACAGAATCTCTGTCGCCACAATGCTGAAAAGCCTACTGATCGCTCGACCGGGGTCGGTGCATCCTTAAATCTGGACACAGCTGGAAAACCCTGATTTGCCTGATTTTAAAAAGCTGTTTTAAAAATATCAACAAAATTCCAAAAAATCGTAAAACTTTGGCGGAATGATTGTAGACATGATAATAAACATGCTACAACGACTGCTTTCGAAAAAGCGACTCTCCAATGAAAATATCATCATTTTACAAAATAGCCAAAACATGGAAATATTGAAATTGATATTTTGATATCTTTGACTTAACACCAAACTTTTAAACTTTCATGTGAAATGTTTTTGTAGACTTAGTACAACATGTATTAAACTGATATTGAAGTGCTATAAACTAAGATACACATATTTTCACAAAATTGCATATTCTATGCCAATGATTTTCAAAACATAATAGAAAATATGGAATATAGAATTTCATATATTATAACCATAAAAACTCAAAAATATGTATGTATATTAATACATATATATGCATGAAACCAAAATTATATATATATATATATGACTATATATATATATATATACGAAGATACAAATAAATAAATGTGTGGTGTATAGTAATTGAGCTTAGAGTATACTAACACCATAATGATGAAACTCCTAAACTAAATTACCCAAGCTTGATTGCGTCTTCATATGCTTGACTTGGTAATCTTGTGCGGATAGAAGCTTGAACTTGATCTTAACTATGAATTGTATGTTGCTTCACTCCACAATTCGCCAACCTCCATTTGATATCGTCGTATATGGCGCAATCCATCATCCTCCAACTCGTTGTTTGCCTAGAATAAATACAAAAACACAACACTAGACAAACAACATAGTGATAAATTGTTTTGTTAAACATCATCAAACAAGGAAGGCCAACATCTCCCCTTTTTGATGATGACAAAAATTACAAAGGATATACTGCATGAAAGGAAATGAACATACAATGTATAAATATCATGCATATAAACAAGAAAATATACTCACAATACTTTTTTCCCCCTTTGACAACTCAAAAAGGGACAAAAGAATAAGGCGAAAGCTCCCCCTATCAATAAGCACGGGTGAGTATCCAAAATACAAAGATATAGGGATTGCTCCCCCTACTCAAAAAGCCATATGAATATAGGCAATGAAGATCATGGCAAAACATTGTGAGCAAGCATACATGAATATGCTAAAAATTTACTCACATACATGAGATAATGAGAACACACATAAAATGTCAAAATGAATTAGTGTCTCATTACTCAAAAAATTAAAATATAAAAGAATAGATTTTATGAATCAAAAGAAGAGGAAATGAGAATCATGCAAAGTTTTCCAAAATGAAACAAATCAACTAAAAAGATTCATGAAATCAAAAAGTTTATATTCAAAAACAATGTTTGCACTCAATAAAGAAAAATTTCTTTACATAACTTGATCACCCTCTTAGAAACATTATAAAGCACGAATAGATGCATCCATTAGCAAAAACACATAAATATCATCATATATAAGTGAATTATAAATGAATCAAAAAACAAATCAAATTTTCATAACCAAAAGATCTTAAAACATAATTTTCAAAACCAAGACAAAGAAAAATAAAAATACTAAAATTCTTTGTTTAAAATCAAATTTCTTTTGGTACCCAAGAACTCTTGGTACCAAACGATTTAGGGACATGACCCCTATCATTCAAGCTCAAAGCCCTAGGGTTATGAACCCATTTGGGCGCATTTAGTGCACGGGTCCGGTCATAGCAATAATTATGCAAATGACCCATTCGATTGCAATAAGTGCAATGAAGAGGATGCATTTGGTTATGTTGACCATGTGGATGTGCACGAGGAACATTTGCAAATAAAGATGGTCTTTTAAGATTATTTTGCAAATGAGAAACATTTTGAAATAATGTTGGTCTACTTGAAATATTTTGCGATTTAGAAACTTTTCGCAAATCAAAACAAAACTTGGCTAAGTGACCAACTCTACCACAAAAATCACAATGATACACATTAGCATGCTTATGATGAACAATGGGTGCATGTGTGTGTACATGTGATGAAGAAGAAGCCTTATGAGATGCACAAGAAGAATTAATATTCTTATGTTTTTGTGCATCATAGCAAAACTTAGCTAAATGGCCTTTTCGACCACAAATGGAGCATTTATAAGTTTTACTATACAAGTGTGCAAAGTGTACGGGTTTAGAAGTTGTAGTACTAGACTTTGCACCCAAGTCCATAAGTTTCTTATTATCTACAATGCATGTTTTAAGGGTTGAATCTAAAGATGATATTCGGTTTTTCACAAGATTCAATTCATCATTATGCATACAAGCATTGGAAATAGAAGTAGATGAAACATGATCATTTCTAAAAGAATTAAACTTATTTCTAATAGTTTCTACTTCTATCATGGCATTATTATTAGCATGAGTTAAGCTAGCAATAGATGAAGACATGTTATTATTTTCCAAACTTAATAACTCATTGTTTTCTTTTAAAATAGCATTCTCTTTAACAACAATATCAAGTTTGGAAGCTAGCGACTCATGATCGGATTTTAAACTAATATGCTTGCTTTTAAGATCAATAAAATTGTTTTGCAATTTTGTATAGGCATGAGATAATCTATCATATGCACAAGCGAGTTCATTGATGGATATATCACTATCGGATTCCGAATCGCTTACCACACTAGGGCTATCGCCTAGTGGCCGTGTGCATGATGATGCTCCACACTCACTTGAAGAACAATCCTCCAAACTACGTCGGATTTCCTCCAAGTTGCCTTGATGTGCTTCTATGAATTTCCATAAATTGTAAGCACTATCAAAATGAACAAATTTGTTAGAAAATGATGAGTCAAAGGCATTAAGCAAATATTCTAACAAAAGCTTGTTCATTGAAAACATTTTCTTATCATGATTGCTCCACTTGGATATCTCCAAAGTGGGCACAATATAAGCACAATCAATAACTTCCCATAAGTCGATATTTCTAGATTCAACAAATAGTTTAAATCTAGAAGCCCATTGTGCATAGGGGAAATTAATGAATTTAGGAGCAATATTTGATTCATAGCCTAAACGAAATATATTCATATTCATGATATATATGTGAAAATATGCAAGCAAGACTAATGTAATCATAACTAGATTAGCACAAATAAGATAACTTGGATCTTTAACTCAAGGTGGTTAGACCTTAAATCAAAGAGCACCAAGCTCTGATACCAATTGTTAGACCCTAGAGGGGGGGTGATTAGGGTCTTTTGCTAATCTAATCCGATTAAATGCCAATTAAAACTAATTAACAAGTTTATTCTTGCAAGATAGATATACAAAGAGTTATGTGCAAGAATATGTAATATACACAAGGTGATATATCCTATATGATAGAAATATATACAAGGATATATAGACAATAAGATATATCCTAACAAAGAGATATAGACAATGTATGTGCAAGGATATAAACTAACAAGAGGGGTAAACAATATGAACTAGATAGTGGATCATATAAATAATGAGCTAATGACAATGGCGACAAGAATTATAAACACAAGTATAAATAAACGCCAAAGCACACTCAAACACATTCTTCTACACACTCGGTTTTCTAGCTAACCGAAAACTCTACAACTCACACTCTTGCAATCACACTCTACACCCACTAAGTGTTGGACCTAGCCGTGTCTCCCTCAAGTGCTCGGTTACAACCTCTCTCTAGGCACGTCAACCGACGTCACTCCTCTTGGGACGATCCCCGACTCTCACCACACACTCCTCAGTCGGTGTACAAGTGTATTACAAAGTGATTCTCACCATAAGCACAAATATAACAAATGATTGTTCTCTCTAACAAGATGAAACACACTAAGTGTTGGTCCTAGCCCGTGTCCTCCTCCTCAAGTGCTCGGTTACAACCTCTCCCTAGGCACGTCAACCGACGCCACTCCTCTTGGGACGATCCCCGACTCTCACCACACACTCCTCACTCGGTGTACAAGTGTATTACAAAGTGATTCTCACCATAAGCACAAATATAACAAATGATTGTTCTCTCTAACAAGATGAGAACTCAATTAAGCTCACTCTCAATGTCACAAACCCACAACCCTAAATTATACTATGAATGTAAATACAATAAGCTCAATAGGTTGTGTGTGAACAAAGAGATATAAATCAAAATCAAACTAAACTCAAATATAAAAACTAGCTTAAGAACAATGATAATCAAGCAAGTATATAAATATAAAGCTAGAGTTTGAGTTTAGAAAACTTCTCAAGATATCAAGAGTGGAGGGAGAAGAGTTGGATGCCCAAACACCAATAGATGATCTCCTCAAGCTCTTGTTGAATTGAATCACAAAACCAAAACACTCTAATGCTTAAAAGCTTCTTAAAACAAACTTAAACAAACACTAAACAAGTTTAAACCCTTGTTAAAACCTTTTAAACCATTCTATTAACATCTAGAATTGAAATTAGCCGTTAGTAGCCAACAGCTATATTGTCGGTCGACCGAAAATTCCGTCGGTCGACCGATGAGAGCAAAAATACGAAGAAAATGTTCTGGACTAACGTCGGTCGACCGGAAATTCTGTCGGTTGACCGATTTGAGCTCTCGGTCGACCGGACGGTCGACCGAAAATCCCGTCGGTCGACCGATGAGAGCAAAAACACGAAGAAAACGTTCTGGACCATCGTCGGTCGACCGGAAATTCTGTCGGTTGACCGATTTGAGCTCTCGGTCGACCGGACCGGTCGACCGATGATTCTCTGGAAAAATACTGACGAATGGTCAATTGACCGGTCGACCGTACCGGTCGACCGAAAACTGACATTCCAGAAAAAATCGGTTTTAGAGCTGATTTTAAAACCCTGTTTAAAAATATCAAATAAATTCCAAAAAATGTAAAACTTTGGGGAATGATTGTAGACATGATAATAAACATGCTACAACGACTGGTTTCGAAAAAGGACTTCCCAAATGAAAAATATCATCATTTTACAAACTAGTCCAAAACATGAAAATATGAGATACTTGAATTTTGATGTTTTGACATAAACCAACTTTTGAAACTTTGTGAAATGTTTTTGTAGACTTAGTAAAACATGTATAAACTGATATTGAAGTCTATAAACTAAGAATACAATATTTTCACAAAATTGCATATTCTATGCAATGTTTTCAAAAACATAATAGAAAATATGAAATATAGAATTTCATATATATAACCATAAAAACTCAAAACATATGTATGTATATATATAACTATATATATGCATAGAAACCAAAACTTATATATATATATATGACTATATATATATATATATACGAAGAAACCAATAATAAATGTGTGTGTATAGATAATTGAGCTTAGAGTATATAACACACATAATATAAACTCCTAAACTAAATTACCCAAGCTTGATTGGTCTTCAATATGCTTGACTTGGTAATCTTTGCGGATGAAGCTTGAACTTGATTTTTAACTTGAATTGTATGTTGCTTCACTCCACAATTCCGCCAACCTCCATTTGATATCGTCGTTATGGCGCAATCCATCCATCCTCCAACTCGTTGTTTGCCTAGAATAAATACAAAAACACAAACACTAGACAAACAACATTAGTGATAAATTGTTTGTTAAACATCATCAAAACAAGAAGGCCAACAAGCGCGATCTCAGTGTGTAACATGAGTGCAAAACAGTCTACCATATAGGTATCCTAGAAGTATGACTCACAAGCTTCATCGTACACTCATGCAGACGGACTGCAAGATAAAGCAATAAAACCCGACTCAATGGCCTATACAAATAGAATATCGACGCACTACCCCCATAGTACTGAACTGAGCTCATCAACAATATCCAGAAGGTGTGTGTATAATATGTACTAAACTTTTTCTAAAAGTAATCGGGTCATAACCCATCATAATTCCTTTCAGCATACCCATATGTGTGTTATTACACTATTCGTGAATTTACATATAAAGAAGTGCGGCTCGAAACCCGCAAACATATCTCAAACAAATGTTAAATAAAAATTCAGGCAACAACCTTATTAGTTGACTACTAGGCTTAGTAGTTGACTACACTGAGTCCATCAAGACTCTGTAATAACATATATGAGTATCAGTAGTCAACTATTAAGAACATTAGCCGACTACTCTGCAAACACACAGTTTCTGTTATACTCAACTGGGCACGAATAGCTGACTACTAAGCTTAGTAGTGGACTACTCTGTCAAGATGCACATTCTTTCATGCACAGAAAGTGTTTATGTCAATTGTATATATCATGATGTTAAAATGAGATTTCATATTTGGCATATGCAATAGGAATTGTCTGAATCATCAAATTAAATTATTATATCTTCCAAATTAGGGTTTAACATCCTAATTAAACAATTTCTTCAATTATCTCATATGTAAAGAAAGTGATTATCAACACATGATAAAAACTACTAATGAACAGAGGTAAAATTTATTTAAATATGTTTATCTTACTTAGGTATCACAAGCCTAGGGTTTAAGCATGATTAATTAACATTAAAACTCAAAAAAAAACCTTCACGTAATATATCAATTATTTTAAATCAGCATATCTGTAGTTTCTGCAGAACATATCATTAGTAAAACAACATATCTTTCTCTAGACAAACTATTTTTAAGAATAGTTTTCTGTTTTGGAAACTAGATCCACATAGCTATCATTTCGTACTAATTTGGTTCAGTTTTGGGTTTATATGATATCTCAAATTTCAAATTAAAGGTTACACACGTGAAGTAGTTTTCTGCAGAACATGTCATTAGTAAATTAAGTATATCTTTCTCTATAAAATCCTTTCTTGGAATGATTTTCCGCTTTGGAAAATAGGTTTACATAGCTTTCATTTGACACTGGTTTTGTTCAGTTTAGAGTTTATATGATATCTTAAATTTCTAGTTAAATATTATACACGTGCAGCAGTTTTCTGCAATCTATAATAAAAACAAAAAACTAAACCTCTTTATAATTCAATTAGACAAAAAATTAGGGTTAATACACGAGTTAAACATAATTATCAAGTTTAAAAAAAATTTAATCACCCCTAATGATCATGATCACGTTACTATCATAAATAATTAGGAAAAGCTAATGATCTAGCATTGGGTTAAGATTTATCATCAAAAATCTTATCTTTTTCATATTAGGTTAAGCCTTAAGCATAAAAACATTGATTAAACACTTTTATAATCATTAAACACTATGATGATGGGTTTAGATGCAGATGATCTTGTCTTATCACGTGTGCAAGCTTTTGAAGCTGATGTGAAATGACTCCTCGTCGCCAAAGATCGTACATCTCGTCTTTTCATCGCTTCTCGCCTCAGAAGACACTCCCAAAATCTCAACTTTAGGTCTACGGTTTGAGAGAGAGGAAGAGGGGCTGCTAGGGTTTGAAACTCTAATGAAAAATAATAATTTTCGTAAAAACTCATGTATATATATATATATATATACCGAAATAAACCCGTTTGACCCGAATCAGGAAACCTAGTTTGACTAGGAAAATAACCTTCGGTAATTTAGCTGTAACTTTCTCATCCGAACTCGGAATGAGATGATTTAAGATTTGTTGGAAAGATATTGAAGAGACCTATAACATTGGTGTTTTGAGTTTTTTAGTTCCAAACAGCATCGATGTATAAATTATATAAACTCTTAACTAGTCATTTTTCCATATTTCTCTTCGTGCATGTTTTGTGCATTTACACTCATATATTCACAAATATACATTGAATCTCAAATCAATTCTTATCATATTGAAACTTTAAAATATGTTATATTTTCACCATATAACATATTTATTATTATTTTTCACATAATATTCAAATTTTTAGGGTTTTACATTCTTTCCCTCTTAAAAAAAATTTCGTCCCCGAAATTTCGCAATCATATCCTATCCTAGAGATTAATAATATCAAAAAAACATGTTGAGGAGATAATCCAGATAAGAAAACTCTCCCGTACACTTCTTATACCATTAATCCCCATATATGAAACATAATCATATCTACACTTAACCATCTAGAATGCCAATATTCTCACTCAACCCTTAACTAGATGGAACTATTATGTCGGGCGAAAAATCCAAGCAAGGAACCCCCTATATATATACCACGTGTTCCGAATGATTAGGAGTTAAGTGTCAATACCTCCATTCTAGCGTTAAGTATGAATATAACCATATAAACAATCCATAAATATCAATCAAAATCAATCAACCCACCTGCTCAAATAGGTGTGGGTAGTCGCGATCCATAATATATTCGGGCCCCTAAAAATCATCATCGATATCTATACTTAACCGTATAAAATACAAATACTCTCAGTTAACCCCTAACTAAACGGAACAAGTACGTCGATCTAAAAATCCAAACAAGAACCCCCCCCCCCCCTATATATACCGTGTGTTTCGAATACTTAGGAGCTAAGTGCTAGTATCATCATTCTAGCGTTAAGTATAATCATGACCATATGGATAACCATAAATCGTAAACAAATCATACTAAATTTTTAATTTACATGTTCAAATATGTGTGGGTAGTCGTAATGCATATCCTCCTCATGCTCCCATGAAGTCTCCTCAGTTCGTCTCCGGTTCCACTGAACTTTAACTAAGGGTATCACTTTATTTCTAAGGTTCTTGTCCTCCTTGGCAAGAATGCATACCAGAATCTTAATCATAGTCAAATCATCATGAATCTTGACCTGCGATGCGTCCAACACTCGCTTCTCTTCCTTGTCGCATAGATGCTTCTTAAGCATAGAAAAATGAAAAACATCATGTATGCTCGACATCGAAAACAGACCAATGTACCTCGGGGTAAGCTTGCCCCATCTACCAAAACACTGTACACCCTTCATTGGTGATACTTTTAACAAAACATAATTCCTAACCTGGAATTCTAATGGTTGTCTCCTCCGGTCTGCATAACTTTTTTGACGACTTTACTGTAGACATATAAAATTGCTTATAGATCCCTTAGCTCAGCTCGGCACAAACCGACAAACCAACGAGGCAACGGGATTGACTAATCGCACGCAAGCAACGGAATACGTCCACTCGCATGCGGAATCAAGCCAAGTGTTCAAGGAGTCAACGAGTCATCCAACCAAGGGCATACTCGGACGAATCAAGATCAGTTTCAGACTCGAACTCAGAAGTGGATCTATTGCCAAATCAGGAATCAAGTCAACGAATCGATTTCAGACCAATCAACCGCATAACTGAATCACGGACGAAGCGGATATAAGAACCAAAACAACCGAACGACGGACGCAAAACCCGGAGGGGCTCGGCCGAAACCGAGCCACCTCAAGGTGGCTCGGCCCAAGCCGACTCGGAACTTAAAAAAGATTGAAACTTTGGGACTTCGGGGACTCACTCCTTCAGATCTGGTGCTCGGCGATCATCAACGTCAAATAAGGCAGGTGTTCGAGAGGACCGGATCTCAGATCTACGCAGACGTACTCCGGATCTAAGCTTGGTCTTAGATCCCGAGACTTGAGCGATTGTTTCCTTGGTGAATCAATCCCTCCCGGCTATTATTTCCTTCGTGGAATAATACCCGTCGTACTGCGTAGATCCGACCGGATCTAGATCGCGCGGTGGTCCACGGCAAACAACCCCGGCGCAGGCAAAGAACCCACAAAGCGAGTGACCGCAAAACAGGAGCTCGTGATTCGTTCGACAAACAAGGAAACAAAGTTGTAATTTTTTCATTTCTTTTATTTGATTTTCGTTGTAACCGGATCTTATAAAAAGACCGGATCTTTGTAATCGATAAACTATTACAAGAATTTGCAATGAAATCAATGATGAAGAAAGAAACGATTTTCCCCGCGAACAATCTGGCGACCACAGTGGGAGCCACCGATCTCGCTGCCGAGATCGGAGCGTCGCAGCCGCGGATTCAGATCCCAGTTGAGGAGGAGGTCGAGTATGAGTTCGATCAAGCCAAGTTCGAGGAGTACGTGTCCTCGTCCGGATCTACCTCCCCCCGCAAGTCCAGCAAGTCCAAGTTCTCCTCCAGGAGAAAGGTTCGTTGGTATGAAGAAGTCGAAGCCACCAACGAAGATCTCGCCCCGTTTGATGCCAAAGTCGCATCGGGTGAGATTCCTCCAGTTTCCAACCAGGTCAGATCTGCTCTGGCCAACTCTTCTGCCACAGAGGGCGTGGTGACCCTCTCGAAGAGAGCCCGCCAAAGGCAACGTCAACGCCTTGTGAAACGATTCGTAAAGGCCATGGAGTCAGTTGACGGGATCCGCTACAACGTGGATCTGAAGAACAAAAGAGGCAAGCAGCCTCGACAATCAACGAATGGTGGTTCCTCCAAGCCGCCAACAATGGGATGGGTCCGTGTCAAACGGAACCGATCAACGCTGGAGGAGCGCATTCGCAAGCGCCGCGCACTATCAGCACAGGCACGGGCTCAAGCTGAAGAAGCCCGTAGAAAGCTGCAGAAAGAGGTAGTCAAGAAGCCACCACCAACTCGCAAAGTTTGGAGGCCGAAGTCTGAAGCGGCGGTTCAGACCAAAAAGCAGCAACTGCAGCCCCTAACAGTTCAACCTCCGGTGAATCAATCCAGACCGCCGATGATTCCCACAACTGTTCTGGAAGATCCCGCAGGACCATCCCAGAAAAGGAAGTCAGTCTTGGAGCGCCTCGGTCCACTTCCCGAGGAGCGAAGCAAAACTCCAATCCAAGAACGTTTGGGCCCACTAAGAAATCCCCAAATGACGCAGCATGCTGGGGGTCGCCGCAACACTCAACATGACAAAGAAATCATGGCACCCAAGCGCACTATGCTGCGCATTGAAGTTCAGGAGCCCGCTGTCAACATGACAAAGAAATCATGGCACCCAAGCGCACTATGCTGCGCATTGAAGTTCAGGAGCCCGCTGATAATTCACGCTCAAAAAGGCAGGTCTCGAGGCGCGTGACTCTTGAAAGTCCAAAGAAGGCAGTTCTCCCTCAGAAGGAAACGTTGTCGTCTGATGATGATTACGTTATACCTGAGAAATCGTGCCAACACACGATAGGTTGCTCTGACTTTCAAACAGACGAGCTGTACTATCGTGCTGGGAGTACGAGCGAAGCCAGAAAGAGAAGTCCTCGAAGACTAGAAACTCAGTGCCCTTGTTCAAAGCTCATTCGGGCGGTACTGTCTGAGTGCAACTGCATCAAGGTAGTCCCAGAGAGAATCTCAGTGTTCGAAAGGCTTAATACCGAAACGCCAAAACCAAGGCATAGGCGTTTCCGACAAAGAAGAACGGCGGTTAAAGACGGAGAATTTCCGAGGGTCACCGCCAACATGACCAGCAAAGAGACATCGACACAGATTGATCTCAAATCGTTTCTGGAAGCGTCCCGGCGTGTAACCCGTCTGCAGTCCGGAGCCATCGCACGAGGAACTTATGGTAGAATTCGGACAAGACTTCCTTCGGAAGGCGAAGAATCGGATGCCTGCTCTGCGGTCGCATCGGATAATACAGTGTCCAGCGAAGGACAACCCCGCGAGTCATTCATGATAAGCGCGGAGGCCATGCAGACTATGAGAGAGATGCATGAGCAACAAATTCAGGCACTGACGAACCAGCGAGGTGAACCAAGCCGCCGTAACCAGGTTGTTCAGGAAGAGGAGCACACGGATAGGGATGAAGCTCACAATGCCAATAACCCTCCTGTCAATACAGGGGGTGGTAACGAGGATGCCAATGAAGATACAAGTGAAGACTTGAAGATCAAAGATCTCGAGAGCAAAATCAACACATTGATCTCCGCTCAAGAGGTGAAGAAGACGGGCATTCCTTGTTCATACCCACGAGAATGGGAATCAATCCCCTATCCGGCGAAGTTTAGTCTGATTAACTTTACGCCGTTTGATGGGAAGGGTTCCCCCACTCAGCATTTGATTTATTTCAAATCGCACCTGGGTATTATTTCCGGCAATGAGCCTCTGATGGTGCGGTCATTCGTCGGCACTCTTCGCGGAGCCGCCTTCGATTGGTACCGCCGCCTCAAGCCAGGAAACGTGAACAGCTGGGATGACATGGAGACCAAGTTCCTGGCCAACTTCTTCGACGACGACACCGAGATATCTATCGGATCATTGCTCGATGAGAAGCAGAAGGACGGGGAGTTAGTCGACACCTTCGTCAAAAGGTTCCGGAACAAGGCGATGAATTGCCGGGACCCGATCACAGAGGAATTCATCCTCCAAACTTGCCACAACAACCTTGCGTTGGACGTGTTGGAAGCAATGGGAACAGCACCGTCTGACACTTGGAAGGATCTGAAGGTCCGAGGGGAGCAGGCTGAGCGATTCCTTAGAAGGAAGAAGGCCGAGAGGAACCAACCGACGGTTAATCCGCTGGACTCAAACTTCGCCTCTCGTGGTAAGGGCAAAACACCTGCAGCTACTGGTGGTGCTAATCAAGCGTCACAACAGCAATCTCGAAGGCAGCAAAAGACTTCGGGTCCGAGACTCCAAAAAGAGTACTCTTTCAAGGACGAAGACGTTCCAGCCATCTTCGAATCCCTCCTTGAAGGTAACAAGATCAAGCTACCACCTATCACAAATCAGGAGGAAGCTGACAACACTACGGACCCAAAGTACTGTGCATACCACAGGAGGGTCGTTCATCCCACCAAGGATTGCTTTACTCTCAAGAATAGCATTCAGACCTTGGTTGAAGCCGGCGTCATAACGCTAAGGTAAGCCAATTGAGAACGGCAAAACTCCAAAGAGTATACGAGTATAAACTGTTTCTCAATCCTCCAACAAGTGCATGAGGTTAAACTGCTTCCTTACATACTCCAATAGGTATACGAGTCTAAACTGTTTCCCCACTTTTGACGGGAAGTTCCTGGAGAATATTAAGCTAATATTCTTAAGGATAACCCGGTTAGGTAACTGATAATAATGTCCGAACCAGTTCCGCAGACGAAACTGGGGGTGGACGATTTATGTAACGGGAAGTTCCCAAAACCACAGCGATGTAATGAATAAGAACTCCCATTCAAATTCTCACCGTGTCTGTGCACTCAACACTCTCTCTGTTAGAGTCTGGACATAAAATTCCCAATTGGTCAAACATTCCTACATATATATATACACATTCAGAATATATAAAAACAATTCTCTCTTCTTCCTCTTCTCTCCATTGTATAATATTTTCGTTCATATGTTGGTGTTATTTTTGGGTAATCGTTCTTCGTATGAGCTGAAGCTCTGTTCTATCATCCGAGTACAAAGGTCGGTCACTTCTAGGGTTTTTACCATTAGGAGAGAGATGATCATTTGCACCAGGACGATAGGCGGGTCTTCAATCTTCTAAGGTAGTATTTACACGACTGCTCTCGATCAAGCAAGGGTTTCTTATTATTTTATTTCAGAGTTATTTTATATGCTATAACCTTTGATTTGATAAATTTCCAATACAAATTGCGTGTCAAAGAGTTTTGGTCTAAGAGGTTGTTTGTTTGCCCAAAAAAACGCGGAAATGGGTGATTTGAAAACCAAAATGAGTGCCACATCGATTTTGGGTTTCGAACATTTTCCATTTCTCTTGTTTGGTTCGCATGAAGTTTTATAGAAAAGGGTCCCCGAAATGGGGTTCCACGTCACTATTTGTAGAAATGTGTTTTCAGCCTAAAAAGGCCTGAAAATGGGTGGAAATCTCCTCGTGCCTATTAAAATATTGCATTGGTTGGGTTATCGAGGCGGTGGGAAGAAAACGGAGAAATGGCTTAGGGTTCCCTTCACCGCTTCGTCTCCTAGCTTTTTCTGATGTCGCCCCTTGTCATCTCCATTGCTCTCGAGCCTTGATCTCTCCAATACTCCACCTAAAAATTATAGTTGATGCACTTGTATGTGCTTGGAATCCCGCGACTACCATTCAGGTGCTGTTTGAGTGAGCTCAGCCAGATCTAACAGAAAAAACCCTTTTTTGGGTGATTTCTTCTTCTGATGCTCTTCTTCCAGTTGCGGCGTAGTCAGATCTGCACTTGACCAGCCTGATTTTGTGCTTGACCGCATATTTCGACAACTTCACTGGCTTTAGGTTCGATCCGACTTTTTTTGTAAGGTATACCTCTTCACAGAGCAAAGCAGTCCTAATTTTCAACCATGCATCCAATCATCTGATTTTATCTTTGAAAGTTAGGCTTCTGTTTTGGGGGTTTTTGCAAGCTATGACCACCGATCTGTTATGACTGCATCGTGCATGTAACTGAAGGGGTTTTTTTTCATTTAATTTCCCCAAGTTCCACACTATACAAAGCCCTTTCTTTTGGTAGATTACTAATCTTTTTCTCGGAACAATCGATCAAACCTTTTCTACAGTTATTGTATAACCCCAACATTAGAGGGAACAATCGATCAAAGTCTTTTAATCCAGTCGTTAATATTATAAGGCTTAAGTTAACTCTGTATGTGGATGGTGCTTTTAATTTCATTATGGGGTTAACATCTACGCCAGTTGATATTAAATTAAAAATTTTAACTTATAAGTAATACTTGTAGATGGATGGTAATTTTGATGGTGAAGATGTTGTCATTTGAATGTGTGTTGGGGCTGCATTGTCGGTCATGGTTATAGTTTTTACATTTTTGAGGAGACTGGAGCGTCGTCGTAGATCAATAAGGTCTGGACCAAGTGATGAAAGACTACGGAAGGAAAAGACTAGGGCAGTATAATCATCTTGTAATTACATTGTTCTGGATGTTTGTATTTTGGTACTGAGTTCTTGTTTGATACAAGTTTTCACATGTGAGTATTTTGCATTGTTGAATTACAGTTAATAGTTATTGTTTTTTGGCACGTTTTATTACAGATATACATGAAGGGATTTACATCTCATTGTTTTTCAATCTGTCCATTAGTTTATTTTAAATCTGTTCATATACAAGAGTACACGCATTCTAAAGAGATTTTTGCATTATTTTTATTAAAAAAAGATAAGATTACAATGTTCACGACAACAACGAAAATAGTAAATATTCCTAAGACAACTAGACTTTTCTTCAAGTACAATGTTCACGACAACAACGAAAATAGTAAATATTCCTAAGACAACTAGACTTTTCTTCAAGTAATCAACTTGATGCTTTGCAAACTTCAGTTCTCTTTGACAACTAGACTTTTCTTCAAGTAATCAACTTGATGCTTTGCAAACTTCAGTTCTCTTTGCAAGTGCTTTGTTTCCAAGTTGTCTATGTCTGAGACATCACGAGGAGTTGCTTCATCGAAGTTTGCTTTACTCTTGCTGATCTGGTGCTCGTATGTGCTTGCTTTTTCTTCTTTGCTATCATGCTCAATTTCTGCCCTTCTAAAGAATTTGCATTGCCTACTTGGGTATTTTACACAGCCCCAAAAGTATTTGCCCTTATTCGGTCCATTTTTGCACAGCTTTAATGGCATCGGTATTTGACAGTGGCACGTTACCATGGCTCAGCTTGGCCAGAGAAGGAGCCTTCTTGATATATCCTATTTCAGCCCTTCGAAGAGGGTTTGATTGGCAAATGTTTTTCCAGCAGGTACCAACTATATGTAGTGCCTAATTGGGTTAATGTGGCTTTGTTTGAAGAGGCAAGGCTTACCGTTAGCAGTGCGATCCTTTTTTGCTCGTTGGTAGAAATCTTACCGTTGCCTGGTTCTTATATATGTTTTGGGAGGTAAGCTCACCCTCATGAGCGTAGATGGGTTTTCTCATTTTGGGGGATGTCACTAGCCAAACAAATATGGCAGGAGAAAAGTGGAAAAGGGCTATGGTTTCTTTATTATATAGTGTTGTACCAAACACTGCAAAAGGAGCATATTGTTTTCAATCTCTTCAATTCACTGTGAAACAAACAAATTATCTCAAATCTGGGAAAACCCATTGAAATGTCAAGAAATAGATTTCATACTATTATTTTGTTTTCTTTTTTTCCCAGAAATGTACCAAACAGCCCCTAATCTAATTTCTAGCTCTTATGAAATGTCTTTACTTTTAGGAAGTCTATTTGCTTTAGGAAATGCTATTTTATTACTTTTACAATTTTTTAATGCTCTGTATAAGGGAAACAAATTTGTACGACTCTTTCAATTTAATATTGTTATTTCAAAAAGTTTTCTATTCTTAGGATTTCTAGGGTTCGTGTCATTTTCTCGTATGAGAACAAATAATTATCTTGTTTGATTACGTTTTCACTATGTCCAAATTCTAATTATTGAAATTTCTTTAATGTTTTCTCTCTCCTATCCCTCGAACAAAAAGGATAAGCATGCTCTTTTAGTCTTAATTGGTGTGTAATTTAGGGGATGTTTGTTTCACCCAATTTATAGATAAGGATTGGTATTTGGATCTGACAGTGTTAAAAACATAATATTTAGATTCTTTATCAATAGCGATTTTTTATGGAAACCCAAATCATAAGTTCACGAGAGGAATTGCTCAAAAAAGCTGACAGCGGTCCTTTCTCTTTGTTTTTGAATTCCATATCTTCACGAGCACGATCCCTACAACTGGAATCGACAACTCCCTTAATTCTTCTCCCGCCTCTCCCCAAGCTTCTTCGCGCCTCCTCTCCTGCTGTTCTTTGATTCATGACGTTGGTAGGTTCAGTTGGTGGATTTGGCTTCGCCACCTCTTCTCAATCTTCTTCGCCCTAGATATTGGCTTCGGCTTCTCCCGCGACCCTTTATCCTGCCTCATCTCTTCGATTTCTTTTTCAAAGACGAGGCTCGACGCTTTGTTGGCTTTGGTGGGTTTAGTAGGTCTGTTATGTCCGTTGGGGTTTGTTTGTTTTGTGGGTCTGTTCTGTCCGGTAGGGTTCGTTGGCTTTGGTGGGTTTTGTGGGTCTGTTCCGTCCGGTGGGGTTTGTTGGTAACGACATCAATTTCTGAATTATTCCCTTAGCAGCTGCAGGTATAAAATATTTTCTCCCTTTTAATGTGATCGTTTCATTATGCTTGCTCTGAGGAAATTAACATTAGTAGTAGAAAGCACTAGTTTTGAAAATTTATTACATGTCTAATCTCTCATGAAACAAGGGTTTTGGTACATAGTTGATTATTGATTTTCGGTTCTTTAGATTTTTTATTATTGCAGTCCTTTAAACGATTAAACCATGGAATGAAAACCTTAATTATATTTGTTTGATCAGCGTGCATGCTTAGGGTGCAAAATATGAAATAGTTATTTTACTGCTTGATATAGATTTGTGGATATGTAGATATATGGTTTTTTTTATTTCAATATTCTTATTAGTTATTTAATTATATAGGCGTTGATATAGATTTGTTAGTTATTTAATTATATAGGTTGATATAGATTTGTGGATATGTAGATGTGGGCATTTCATATATTCCTTTTCTAACTTGTTTGCTAAATGCAAGCATATTATATATTGATTTATATTTATTTAATAATAACATCTACTTGTGTAATATATATTAGGTATGGCTAACAAGCAGGTAGATAAGCAGACTGTACCTTCTCATTCTAATGCTCCGCTAAATCCAACTGCTAACATTAACATGATGAACTTCACGCTTGTTCAACCATAACCTTTCACTTCACCCCCATCATACATTCTCACCATTCTCACTATACGATGTCAATTATGGTGGAATGACACAGCAGCCAATGTCATACGTGAGCATGTTAAGCAGTCCACAAGGTTTGCTATTTCCCACTAGTTCTCAAAATAGTGGACCTAATTAATTTTTACCAAACACTAGTGATTCAGTTGGGAAGGTTATTCACGATATTGATGGTGAGGAGCACACTTCACCAATGAAAAAAGAAAAAAAAATTAGCTCATAAGAAAATGGTCCTGGGGACAAGGTTTAACTCAAGAGGTGTGGCTAATAAGTTTTGGCTTCCATAGCATGATGATGTGCTCATTCCTTATCTTGCAGAATTAGCATTAGATGGGCTAAAGCCAGACAAGAACTTCAAGGCAGAAGCTTATAAAATGGCAGCGATGAAAATCAACATGCAATTCAGGACTGATTTCACTCATATACATGTCATTAACCACTTAAAATACTTGAGAAACAAATTCAATGACATGAAGGCTTGCCTTGATATAAGTGGAGCTGGGTGGGATGAAACAAATAATATGATTACACTGGATGATGAAACGTTGAAATCGTGGTCTCAGGTATAACATTCAGCGTCTACATTGTCATTAGTAATTAATACATTTTGTTATTTATGATTATTTGTTATTGTAGGAAAAATCCAAATCTAAGTTCAAAGCATACATAAACAAACCCCTCCCTCACTTCAAAAATTTACAGGTGATCATGGGTGATGACCAAGGTAAGGGTGAATTTGTTAGGCCTGTGTATGCTAATCTTGGGTCTAGTAGGTCCATACATATTCCTGATGATGATAGTAAAATTCCAGAGGAGAGTAAAACTACATCACAATCTGATGCTTGTAACCAAAAACAACCCACTAGATATAAGTCTAAGAGTAAAGACAATATGAATTTATCCTCTAACAAGAAACCTATAAAATCAAATCGAGAAGAGGAAATACTATGTGCCTTTGTTGGCTCAATTCTCAGTCAATGAGAAATTAACACATTGTTCATTGGACTGAGCAGTTGGCTGCAGCGTTGAAAGAACATAAGAATGAATATTCTGAGGAATTTCTGGATAGGATTTTAGATCGTTTATATGACAATGAACATAAAGCTAGAAGGTTTTTTATAAAATCCAAGGAAGGTCAGCAGAGGTACATTACCAACCTGATTAACGACCAAGGTTGGTCTGTTAACTAATTTGTTGGGTTTGGATTATATTTTGATGGAGCATTTTGTTGTGCACGCATATATTTTGTCACGCATATATTATTTTGTTATTTGCAAACTATTAATGTTGCAATACTTCTTATTATGAAAACACTATGATGTCATGTAATTAATAAATTTGTACTTTTTAACTTTTGATGCAAGTAAGTATGGATAGGCATGACCAATGAGTTCTTAATGTTGCTCATTTGCTTTTGATGACAGGTGAAGCTAATTTGTTGCTCCTTTGATGTGGGTTTTTGGTTGTCAGGTGGAGCTAGTGTTGCTCCTTTTCTTTGGGTTTATTACGCTTAGATTTTGAGCTTGTGTTGCTCCTACATTTGGCTCTCAGGTGGAGCTTGTTTAGCTCTTTGGCTTTGGGGTTTTTTACCATCAAGTTTGTGGAGCTTGTGTAGCTCCTATGTATGGGTTTTTTGCTGTCGGTTTTTGAGCTTGTGTAGCTTCTTGGCTTTGGGGTTTTGGTTGTCAGGTGGAGCTTGTTTAGTTCTTTGGCTGTGGGTTTTTTGTCATCAGGTTTGTGGAGCTTGTGTAGCTCCAACGTTTGGGTTTAATTTGTCAGTTTTAAGCTTGTGTAGCTCATTAGCTTTGGGGTTTTGGCTGTCACGTGGAGATTGTTTAGCTCTTTGGCTGTGGGTTTTTTTGCCATTAGGTTTCTGGAGCTTGTGTAGCTCCTACGTTTAGGTTTAATTTGTCGGTATTTTAGCTTGTGTAGCTCTTGGCTTTGGGGTTTTGGCTGTCAAGTGGAGCTTGTTTAGCTCTTTGGCTTTGGGTTTTTTTGCCATAAGGTTTGTGATGCTTGTGTAGCTCCTACGTATAAGTTTTTTGCTGTCAGTTTTTAAGCTTATGTAGCTCCTTGGCTTTGGGGTTTTGGTTGTCAGGTTTGTTTAGCTCTTTGACTTTGGGTTTTTTTGCCAGTTTTTTCTAGTTGTTGATTTTGATCTCAAACATTAGGGTAATGTTGCTATCGGTTGACATGTGGCTGGAGCATGATGTGCTCCATAGTTGATATTTGGCAATGATGATGATTAGTGTTTACTAAGAATGCAATCTAACTTATAGTGTTTATTATATTCAGATGAGGCAAAATGTGATAAGATTACAGCCTACATTGAATTGACAATGTCTAGGCGAGGCAATCCATCATTAGAATGCAATCTGTAATAACATGTAAGTTCTAGGTGGGGCATTCAATTTTGACAAGTTGATCTATTCTTGAGCCATACAATATTAACTAGAATTTGTACTCGATCAATTCCAATAACAGTTTTCATTACAATATCAATAGTTTTTGCAAGTACAAGTACATGACATGCGGTTTATAATAATTAAAATAATACAAAATTTTGCTAATAAAATTGCTAAAAATTTCCAAGCTAATAGCTGATTTTCAACAAGTCTCAATTCTTTCTTCATCCTCTTTGATTTCAAAAAATATTTATCTCCGTACATATTTTCTTTGATATATTGGTTTCCCTGATTGCTTATTTCTCCTCTTTCATTAGTCCATTCGAAAAAATTGTATTCTTTATTTGGGAAGTTTGCACACCCCCAATAACACATTCCCTTATTTTTACCATTCTTGCACACTTTCATGGGTGTTCGGAGATTGTAGACGCAACAAAATTCATAATTTTGGGGGCATTCTTCTGATATCATATTGATGCCGAGGAGGAAAATTGCAAACAATGAGAATTTATAAATTGGTAAGAATGGTGAATGCATTGGAAAATAAGCCCTCAGGCTAAATTTATAACCTCCAAGGCCTTGGAACTAGTCATTGCTACAATGTTTCGGATTAGAATATTGAACTAGCCGTTGCCATTAGTCGTTGCTATAGTGCTTTGTTTTGAATATTGAACTAGTCATTGCTATAGTGTTTATCCAGAAAATTTCACATTTCAAACCAAACTAGATATAAAGTTAGATTCTATAAAGTTGGATTCTATTTTTTTCATATTATGAAACAAACATAGAATGCAAAAAAAAAAATATCCATGAATCTACAAACTTATCTTAAAATTTTTTATGGAATAAATAGGAATCCATATAAAAAACCGGTTTCCTAATCCTATTCTTGCCCACTAATGGAACAAACAACCCCTTATGTGACATGCATCCATATTACTAGCTATGATCTGGCAATTACTGATCTCAAAGTTGTAATGCTCCGTATGCATATCACTGTCAACAACACTCGGTCAAGAACACAAGGACACGGACAAGCCCCATTTTTTCTACTTCCGCTCTCTTCTGACAAGTTCTTTCCTTTTTTGCGACCCCTCTCGTGTGTGGATGGAAATGAGAAAGGGAACAACGCCTGAAATCCATACTCACTATTTTAATGCGAGCACGTCCCTGGCGATCGCTATCAGTGTTTTATCTATTGGGCATGGTTGCCACATCCATCATTATCTTATCCTATCATATCATGTCAAAAAGACAGCAGATATTGATTCGGTGCATGATCCTAGAAAAGACGCGTATCTGTACAATTTCGTCCTCTTTTCGTCTGCTGCACTTGGAACGTGCAAGGAGCTAATGAATCCAACCAACTTGGCATTCGGACATACTTTACGGCGGAGGAGAAAGACAATGTGCTGTGTGGTGTTTTCAAGGAGAAGTGGGGGGAAAGATGGACCACCATGAAGGGAAATATATGCGATGATTGTGATTTTAAATGTTTTTATTTCTTTTAAGGGGCTGTTTGTTTGTCTAAAAAAAGGAAATCAAAAGAAATGCAAAACTATTTCTAAGAAAAATTATTTTGAGAATGTTTGGTTGACTTAAAAAAGAAGGAAATCAAAGAAATGGAGATGAGATGATGCTAGTTGTCACCTTATTATAGGTTGATGTGAGTGATTTTTTAAGAAAAATTATTTTGATGTTTTTTGGTTGGCCAAAAAAATAAGGAAATAAATTATAAGAAAACTATTTCTTGTAGTAGGTTATTTTCTTTTGTTTGATTCATTCTTAAAAATAAGAAAATAGATGAGATGAGATGAGTTGTCCTTATATTATTGGATTATGTGACCCACACTTAAGGAAATCGTTTTCCTAGTTTTTTGGAAGGAAATGGGTGGAAATAAAATGTTAATAAAATGAGATGAGTTATCACCACCTTATTGGATGATGTGAGTGATTTAAAATGATGAGATGAGATGAGTTGAGTGATGTTGTGGATGAAAATAATATTTTATTAGATGTGATGGATGAGTTATTGGGTAAAAATAATATTTTATTAGATGTGGTGGATGAGTTGTTGGATGAAAATATTTTTTTTTATTAGATGTTGTGGATGAGTTGTTGGATGAAAATAATATTTTATTGGATGTTGTGGGTGAGTTTTAGGGATGAAAATAGATAAAATTGTACTTTTTTGATATTTCCACTTTTTCATTTCCATTTCCTGTTTGGTTATTTCCTAAAAACCAAAAAATAGAAATAAAAACCAAGAAATATCAAAAAGTACAATTTCACACATTTCCATCTCTAAAACTCACCCACAACATCTAATAAAATATTATTTTTATCCAACAACTCATCCACCACACTAATAAAATATTAATTTCATCCAACAACTCATCCACCACATCCAATAAAATATTATTTTCATCCACAACATCACTCAACTCATCTTATTTTATATTTAAAAATCACTCATATTATCCAATAAGATTGTGACAACTCATCTCATCTCATTAACATTATATTTTTTTGTTTTCCTCCCAAAAAGCTAGGAAAATAATTTTCTTAAGTGTGGGTTATATCATCCAATAATATAATGACAACTCATCTCATCTCATCTATTTTCTTATTTTTAAGAAATAACCAAACAAAAGAAAACAACCTATTACAAGAAATAGGTTTCTTATAATTCATTTCCTTATTTTTTTCGCCAACCAAACAACATCAAAACAAGTTTTCTTAAAAAATCACTTACATCATCCTATAATAAGGTGACAACTCATCTCATCTCATCTCCATTTCTTTGATTTCCTTCTTTTTTTTAGCCAACCAAACAATCCCAAAACCTATTTTTCTTATAAATAGGTTTCTTTTTCTTTGATTTCCCTCTTTTTTTAGGCAAACAAACAACCCCTTATTGGTTTTTAGGAAATAACCAAACAGACCCTAAACTTCTTTCTCATAGCAACTACATAGCAATTGCACATATATTTATTGATGCTATAGAATTTTCCAGTTACATCAGTCAAAAGTTCTTTTAATTTTCCAAAGCAATTTTTCTCAAAACTCGTTCCAATAAGACTTTCAAACTTCCGGTCTAATTTCCAGACCACTTCAATGTCAAGCAGTAAAAACAATTTGAAACAAGTTTAATTATCAACATATCGATGCTATCAGAACCGGACATGCAACAACCAGTTGGAGCCCTTAAATAGAGGGAAAGTTAGAGCATCTCCAACAGCTTTATCATTTTATTGGTATTCTTATTTTTGGAGAATTTTGGATTTTTTTTTTTTTGGTCCAACAGATTCCCCATCTCATTCTCCAAAATAGGGATGGAGGAGGAAAAAATGGGAGTCTTCCTCAAATCTGAGGCATTCTTTAAATATTTGGGGAAAGTTTGGTTATGAATGCAGCACGTTCTTCAAGACGGGATGGAGGAGAAAATAAATAAAAAACAAAATCTGTAATTACAAAAAAAACATGGGGCAGTTCCAATGCATAAGAGCATCTAAAAATAGGAATGCAGAATATTTTTATTATTGTAATAAATGCAGGATTCTTCAAATTGGGAAAGTTGTTGGAGTTGGAGCAAAAATAATTTGAATAATACGACTTTTGCTTCCCCATTTTGAAGAAATTTTTGAAGAAACTGTTGGAGATGCTCTTATAAACCC
>NC_033799.1:40031950-40045704 GCF_001876935.1 Asparagus officinalis | reverse complement strand
TGTATGCGACCAGTCCGATATAAACCATACTCGAATAAAAGGCTAAATGTCACTTAAATATCTTATTATTTCACCGTCTTCATACTTAAATATTCTAAATTATAAAAAATAACATATTAATACTCTAAGTTGTTCACTATTAGGATATAATAGACACCGTTTAAAAACCCGTTATGATAAAAATACACCTCGGTAGAAATTAATAAAAAGATGGAGGGTTGGTATAATGGTACATATGACAATAAATAGGGTCAACATGATTATTAGAAAAATATCATGTACTAATCACATGAAAATATTCCTAGGAGTATTCCCACGTGTAACTAACGGAAAACACTAACACACTAGTTTTTTTTACAACTTAAGATATTAAAATGCTATTTTTCATAACTTACGATAATAATGTGCTACTTTTTACAACTTAGAGTATTTAAGTGTACAAGTGATTAAACAATAGGGTATTTAATTGTCGTTTAGCCTAGAAACTAGGCTTAATTGCACACTTTTAAATACCCTTTAGTTTCACCTACTTAATATAAATAACAATAATGATCACTTACGGTAACAAATATTTAAATATATAGTAAATTTAGGAAAAGATGAAGAATTGATAAGAGCTAGATTTTTATCTTTATATTTAATTATTTATAGTAATTAGTAAGGAGGTAAATAGTTGCTATCTATCTTAGTTAATATCTTTAAATTAGGAGATCAATAGTTGTTATCCTATCCTAATTAATATGAATAACAATAATGAGAAAGTATGATAAAAACATTTAAATATAAAGTATTTTTAGATAAAAGATAAATAACTAATAAGAGTTCGTTTTTATCTTTCGTATTTAATTATTTATGGTACTTTGAATCTAATTCTAATATCTTTTTTTTTTTGGGTAACAAAGGGGATTATAATAGTCCAAAGGAAAGAAAAATTACATCGCACATGATCGTGGAGTAGAAACGCTAGTGAGATCACCCATGAATCTGGAACTCAAAGGCGTCGGAACATTATCATATGGTATAAATCGAGTATGTAAAATCCCATCATTAGCTAATCCATCTGCGTATTTATATAGTAAACATGTTGTAGATGCACATTCCAATTGCGCTCAAGAATTCAGATTATAATAGAAAGCAATATATAGCAAGTCAAGACCACTTTCGAATCCACTTCCATTATAATATGTGTATGTATCCCGTACTCCAAGATAACTCCAAAGCAATCTTCACAGCCCACATCTGTATTAATTGAGTTTCACCCACCCACAAGGAGGAGGATAAGCTCCTCCACCAAGCTAGCTGCTCCACTCATTTGGCACGAGCAGCTGTCCTCGACTCTCCACTACAGTTGTATAATTCATATCCCTTACGTAGTGAGAAATAATTAGAACTGGGTCAGGCGGGCTACAAATTAATTAGTTTTGATCAAAGTTCCGTTGATTTCTCCTGCGCGCGCCATGAGAACCAACATGTTACCCTAAAAACAATGCTCCAACCATAATAAAAAGTCACTTTGTGAATCGTCAGCTAGCTAGATTATGCCTTAGCCGAACGGTAACATTGCAAGCAGAGAAAAGAGGCCGAGCATAAGTATCAACTAAAATTAGGAGGTTTATAAGAAATTGATAAGGAGGATGCACTAGTAGAAAGAGGCCCAGGCCCAACGGGTGGACAGAACCGCTGGGGCACGTTGGTTTAGGCTACACGGACAAATTTAATCTTTCAAATTAATAAACAAGTTAACTATGTTAACCATTCTTCTTAATTGCTTGTTCTTAATCCTTTGTCAAACATGGCCTAAGGTCTCCCTTTAAGCACTCATTCTTAATCCATTACGAACATGGTCTAAGGATATTTGAGTGCAGCTAAATATACTACTACGAATATATATGTGCAAAGTAGGTGAAAAAACTATTGGTACTGTTTGGAACAAGGAGGGCAACATGTCGTGTTCTTTTGTTGGCCCTAACTGGTAAAGGCTCTAGCTTTAAGGCTGAAATCGATGCACCGTCCAAGGCCAAGGGTGTATAAGTCGTGGTGGCACAAAATTATGCCAATGTTGATGCTTGGTCTGCCTCTAAATCTTCGGTGCAGTCTATGGGCAAAACATCACCTTTTTGGGAGCTTTCTAANACAGATATCTCACATTGTTTTAGAAAGAGTAACTTTATTGCTGATGAGCTTTCTAAGCTCGCCACACATTTCAAGCTTTGAGGTTCTTTTATCATATCTCTGAGGTACCACATCCTATTGAAAAGCTGATTAAACTTGATGCCTTAAATTACAGGTATTTTCGGACATGTTAGTTGTTGTGCTTCTTTGAACTGGTGTATCAATTCCTTCTGTGGTGCCAGTTTAGGGGCCAACCCCTGTATTTGGCTTCTTTGGTCATGCGTGAGTCATGCACTCCAAAAGATTATAGGGGTTGTTTGGTAACGGGTTAGTGAAAAGATTAATAAGAGGCTTAACCCATCACTAGCCTCTCAAACAACAAAATTCTCAATAGGCTAATAGACCTTCACGTGAGGCGCAACTCTAACTTTCCCCGTCAAACAACGGGTTTACAAGTTTGTTAGATGAGGCGGACTAAACTCCTCTTGCAGGAGTACAAGGTGTTGGAATTACGTTGTAGACCCAAACCTCCAAGCAGGCAAGCTCGAGGCGAAACAGACGAGCTCAAAGCGAAGCAGACGAGCTCGAGGCGACGCATGCAAGCTTGCCACACAGGCGAGCTCGAGCGCGGGCGAGATCTAGGTAGGCGAGGTCGAGACAGGACAGCGACAGCCTGTCGCTAGGGTATTCCCTATAAAAGGGAACCCAGAGCACGAGAATCTTGTGTTGATCTCTTGCTCTTGTGATTTTCTCTGATGGCGGATTCTTCTCAAGCCATGTAGCGGTGATTTCTCAATTTATTGAGAAGAATCACTGTAGCAGTGATTTCTCATTTATTGTAGAGATTTCCAGTTTGAAAATCTTGTGCTTAGGAAAAGAGAAAAATTCTCTCTTTGTTCTTTTGATTGAGAGATCTTAAGGATGTTTTGAGATCTGCTCTTTGCAAGATTGTATTTTTCTTTGAGTAATAAAGAAATTTACTATGTGACTCCGAGGACGTAGGCAAGTTTGTCGAACCTCATAAATCTTGGTGTATTTTTCTCTATTGTGTTTTCTTGCTGTTTTAGGGGTTTAGCGTAGCCTCGTAATTCCCAACAACTGGTATCAGAACCTGAAACGATCTAGAGGAAGTCAGATTCAAGTGGGAGCAATGACCGAAGATGAAGAAAATGTGAGATTAGCGAAGTTTGATGAAATAAATTTTGGATTTTGGAAGATGTAGATATAGGATTATCTATACCAAAAGAATCTGTATCAATCCCTTTCAGGGAAGAAGCAGGAGTCTATGAAGGAAGATGAGTGGAACCTTCTAGACAAACAGGCCATCGGAGTTATTAGATTGACACTAACTCACAATGTTGAGTTCAACATAGCGAAGGAGAAGACCATAGTGGTTCTTATGGCAGCACTCTCAAATATGTATGAGAAGCCATCAACCGCAAATAAAGTTCATTTGATGAGGCGATTATTCAATCTAAAAATGGAGGAAGGCGCATCAATAGCACAACCCCTAAATGAACTCAACACGGTCACAACACAATTGAGTTCAGTTAAAATTGAGTTTGATGAAGAAATTGAGCGTCGATAATTTTGTCTTCCCTACCAGAAAGTTGGAACGCTACACTCATGACTGTGAGTAGCTTGTTAGGAAGCAACAAGTTAAAGTTTGATGATGTTCGTGATCTGTTTCTCAGTGAGGAGATCTGACAGAGAGAGTCGGGTAAAGCTACAACCTCTTCAGTATTACATACAGAGTCAAGAGGTAGAAATTCAACCAGAGGGAACGAACGAGACAGATCAAACCACCTAGGTAGATCAAAGGACAAAAGGTCCAAATCCAGGAATCCCAATGGCTCAAAGACCATCGAGTGTTAGAATTGTGGGAAAACTAGGCATTACAAAAACCAATGCAAGAGTGCATTGAAAGATAATGAGGTGAAGGCAGAGGTGAATGTTACTTCTACCTCAGGGGAGATGATGCATTGATATGTTCTTTAGAGAGCATGGAGGAATCTTGGGTGTTAGATTCGGAAGCATCGTTTCATGCTACTTCAAAGAAAGAATTCTTCAAAAAGTACGTCCCCAAAAATTTTGGATATGTGTATCTTGGTGATGATCAATCATGTGCTATCGTAGGTAAAGGTGTAGTGAAAATTAAGTTGAACGAGACAGTATGGAAGCTGAAGGATGTCAAACATATTCCCGATCTGAGAAAGAATTAATCTCAGTAGGCTAGCTAGCTGGCAAATGCTACACTACAATCTTCCATGGAGATAATTGGAAGAACTCAAAAGGTGCAATGACGATCGCCCGAGGCAAAAATACTGGTACCTTATATATGATAGCAGGTGCACGTTATTTGTTCTTAGTTACAGCAGGCAATGAGACTTCGAATTTAAAGCACCAAAGACTCGGTCATACGAGTGAGAAAGGGATGAAGATCAGGCACACAAAAGGAGAACTTCCAGATCTAAAATCAGTGGAGATATACATGTGTGAAGATTGCATACTTGGAAAATAAAAGAGAGTTAGCTTTCAGACAAGTGGTAGAATCCTAAAGAATGAGAAGCTAGAGCTCCTTCACTCAGATGTTTGGGGACCAACCACCACCGTGTACATTAGTGGGAAACACTATTTCGTGACTTTTATCGATGATCACTCTCGGAAAGTGTTGTTTTACTTCCTAAAGTACAAGTCAGAAGTGTTTGAAACTTTCAGGAGATGGAAAACTATGGTCGAGATGGAAAGCTATGGGAGATTGTTGGACTTGAGGTATAGACCCAAACCTCCAAGTAGGCGAGCTTGAGGCGAAGCAGGCGAGCTTGAGGCGACCCAGGCGAGCTCAAGGCGACGCAAGAGAGCTTGAGGCGAGCGAGCTCCACTCAGGCGAGGTTGAGGCGAGCGAACTACACATAGGTGAGCTCGAGCGCAGACGAGATCTTGGTAGGCGAGGTCGAGACAGGATAGCGACAGCCTGTCGCTAGGGTATTCCCTATAAAAGGGAACCTGGAGCACGAGAATCTTATATTGATCTCTTTCTCTCGTGATTTTCTCTGATGGCGGATTCTTCTCAAGCCATGTAGCGGTGATTTCTCAATTTATTTAGAGGAATCACTGTAGCGGCGATTTCTCATTTATTGCAGAGATTTTCAGTTTGAAAATCTTGTGCTTAGAAAAAGAGAAAGATTCTCTCTTTGTTCTTTTGATTGAGAGATCTCAAGGGCGTTTTAAGATCTTCTCTTTGCAAGATTGTATTTTTCTTTAAGTAATAAAGAAATTTACTATGTGACTCCGAGGACGTAGGCAAGTTTGCCGAACCTCATAAATCTTGGTGTATTTTTTTATTGTGTTTTCTTGCTGTTTTAGGGGTTTAGCATAGCCTCATAATTCCTAACAACTGGTATCAGATCCTGAAACGATCTAGAGAAAGTCAGATTCAAGTGGGAGCAATGGCCGAAGATGAAGAAAATGTGAGATTAGAGAAGTTTGATGGGATAAATTTTGGATTTTGGAAGATGTAGATAGATGATTATCTGTACCAAAAGAATCTGTATCAATCCCTTTCAGTGAAGAAGTCGGAGTCTATGAAGGAAGATGAGTGGAACCTTCTTGTCACGCCTCGCTTCTCAAAATACTCGGGAATCAGAACGTGAACAAGCTCACGACGTATTAGATTGAGAAGAAATATACACTATTATTTTTTTCTCTTCTTTTCTTTTCTTCTTAATCTAATACGCTAAGCGTCTGAAAATAAATACAGTGCAAAGGCACAGGTCCCCGATCACAGATAGCAAGAATATAATGAACAACGCAGAATAAAATAATACATATCACAAATGGGATAACATCTGAGACATAATAATACAGGTCAAACATGCCCTTATACAAAAACTATCTGAAAGAAATACTGAAGAATATAAAAATACACTGATCAAAAAGAAATGAAGGTGCTAAAAAACAAACTGAAAGGAATGACTAAGCTTCGGCTTCTTCTTCTGCTACATCTGCAAGGCACTCATGCTGAGAATCCTATGGCTCCTAGCGATCTCCCAGATGGACCTGTTCTTCCTCTAAGTCTGACGTACACCAGAAAAAACAGGTGTACGTCAGCGTGTATGGTACACGGCAAGACCCCATAAAAGAAAAGAAAGCGAATGAAAACCCAATGCGGAAAGCGATACGATAACATAAAACAACAAATGAACGTACAACTGAAATCCACAAATCAACATGAAAACACTACTAAAGCATGATAAACATAAAGCATCCAGAATCGATCAGGTAATGAGATCATGTAACTAGCAATCAGTCTAATCATCCAAGTCACAAGGGTATACACTAGATAAAATTAATACTTAAAAATCTACAACAAGAGACATAGTACGTCGAGCGAAATAATCCAAACAAGGAAACCCTCATGTATATACCATATGTCTCAAATTATAGATAATTAAATATTAATCCCGATCTATGTGTGAAAAGAAGTACAACCGGCCTACATCTCACAAGAATCATACTTACCAAGAATCGAGGTCATGTAACTAACTATTTCGTCACTCATCTCAAATAATCATCAATCGCAATATCACAGCTCCTCAGACCCACCCCAGGCTGACACAAGGCACTATCGCGAGCCTGGAAAATAATCAATAATCTCGATATCACCGCACCTCAGACCCACCCCAGGCCGACACAAGGCACTGGCGCAAGCCTGGAAAGCAACCACAATCACAAATATCTCAACTCCACAGACCCACCCCGGTGACTACACAAACTTCACAGGCGCGAGCCCGGAATACACAAATATCTCAAATCATCAGACCCACCCCGGTGACTACACAAACTTCACCGACACGAGCCCGGAAAATACATCAACAATCATAATATCTCATCTCCTCAGACCCACCCCGATGACTACACAAACTTCGCCGGCGCGAGCCCGGAATACAACCACAATCACAAATATCTTAACTCCTCAGACCCACCCCGATGACTACACAAACTTCACCGGCGCGAGCCTGGAATATACATCAACAATCTCAACTGTTCACTTGGACCAAGACTTCTCACCCTAATTCTCGTAATTCTAGCTCAACTACACACGAGGTTCTAGATCCTAACTGTGTCATATAGGTCACTATAGTCATGAACTCTTAACAACTCTCAATCACAACAATGAACAATCAATGTAACTAATCATGTGCAATAATATCATAGCATATCAGATAATCAAAATAAGAATTATAAATCATAAACAGCATCTACATTATTCAGAAAATAATCTTTTTCTAAATTAATTCATTTTAAACTATTTCGCTTAATAATTAATCTAAATTAATTTATTTTCCAAAATAAATTCTTTTAAATTATTATAATTATCTAAAAATAATTCTTTTGTCGAACTAAATTCTTTTAATTCCTTATAATTATTTTGAAAACACTATTTATCATATTACTATAATATATTTTAATATTCTTCATCAAATAATCCACACATGTAATTATATTACAAACTAAAATATACAAACAACTCATAATAGATCTGAAAATGTAAAGAATGACAAGCTGAGTAACGGGATCTTGCAAGCAACTAATTAATTCACAACAGATCTAAGAATTGAATGACAAGTCAAGAGAGTATCGGGATCTTGCAAGCAACTAATTAATTCACAACTGATCTAGGAATTGAATGAAAAGTCAAGAGAGTATCGGGATCTTGCCTACGAGACCAAGGGGTCTGATGACGAGGTGACGGCGCCGTTGCGGACGCGGCGTGTGACGATCGAGGCGACGTGGATCTGATGACGTCGAATCTGGAGTTGACAGCGGTTACGACGACTGAGTGAAGAGGTTGAGGGCTATCGACGAGGTGAAGAGGGGGTGGCTGGAGGACTGGAGAACAACGGCTCGGTGGCTACAGGCGCGTCTGCGCGGAGGACAGGGAGGAAGGCAGGGGGGTCGTCAGCGAAGTAGTGGCTGTGGTGGAAGGCCGACGGCTCCAGGTGTCTGTCGAGGGGCTACTGAGGGACGGAGGCGATGGAGATCTGGTTATTGGGCAATGGCTGCGCGGTGGTGAGGTGAGCGTAAGGGTAGCTTGGGGCCTGAGTCGCGTCGGCGAAGGTGGGCTGAAGGTTGGGCCGACGAAGGGGCTGAGAGCGAGGCGGTTGGCTTACAGGGAGGCGAGGCGGCTCAGGTGGCAGGGCTGTGGGACGACGATGGAGAGGGATAGGGGTAGACGGCGGATTAGACGACGAGAGGTCAGCGGGGGTCCGCTGTGGCTGGTGATGGTGTCGGGTGGTGGTTACGCGGCCGCAAAGAGTGGTCAAGCGGCGTCGAGCAGCGGTTGGGGTGGAAAAAAGGGCGCGAAGTTTCGTGAGGAAGAGAAGAAAAAAAAAGGAGAGAGAAGGAAAAAAAATAATCTATATATATTATATATATATATATATATAATATATATATATATATTATATATATAATATATATATATATATTAAATAATATATATATATGATATATATATATATATCTATAATATAATATATTATATATAATATATAATATATAATAGTATATATATATATACAATATAATAGTTATATGTATATATATATAATATATAATAATATATATATATATATTATAGAGAGAGAGAGAGCAGAGAGAGAGAGAAATTAGGGTTTAAAATTAATTTAAAAATAAAATAATAATAAGAATAAATTAAATAATTTATGTAAACCTTTTAACTACTTCAAACGTACCAGATATACGTATTACAACTGATAATACGCAATTAGTAAAAATAAATAATGAAATGCATAATAACCAAGAATAATTAAATAACAAATAATTACTATATTTTAAAATTGATATATTTATAGGGATAATTAAATCTATCAATAAAGTAACATTTTGTACTATCCAACCGATAATATGATAACATAGACATAATATAATAAATTATATTGAAATAATCATAATTAATAATACAACAATATTAACAAAAAATATACGTAATTAATAATCACCACGTATTGAAACAATGATTACGTAATAGATCAGTAACTCACGGAAATTTCAAAAAATTTTTACATAACTAAGATAAAAATTTATAAATTTTTTAAATTATTTAAATAAACTATAAAGTTAGACTTTAAATAATACAAAATTAAGAATAACCGAGAAAATACAATACTCTTTTAAAAAATAATGATATAATATTTTTAAAATACCAAAAATCATTTTAACTATGTATTGAAAATTCATGACATACATTCTACCCTCTTACAAACAAAATGCTGGTCCCAGAATCTAAAATAAAAAAGAACCAAGGACAGATATGGAAGCATATACATAAGCGAGGAGACAATTAAGCAGAACAGTGGGAAGTTACGAGATAAGAAATAGAGAAAGATCCAGAGTTAAAAAGTGATTAAGGTAGGAAGAAACGAATCTATCAAAAATAGGATAATGACTCAGACATGTCTCAGGATGAAATAGAATATGCATCAATAAATTGTCTATTATTATTCTTACAGTGAGGAATCGGGACTGTGACTTGCTGGGCCATCACAGAAAAACCTGTCACGTCCTCGCTTTCCAAAATAACACGGAATCGGAACGTGAACAAGCCCGCGACGTATTAGATTGAGAAAGAAATATAACTATTATTTTTTCTCTTCTTTTCTTTTCTCTCAATTCATACCTAACGTGCTAAATAAAATACAGTGCAACGCACGAGAGCCCCGATCACAGAGTAGCAAGAATATAAGAACAACGCCAGAACTAAAATAATGCATCTCACAATGATAAATCTGAGACATAATAATAACGTAAACATTGCCTTATACAACAACTATCTGAAAGAAATACTAGAGAATATCAAAATACATGATCAAAGGAAATAAAGGGTATAAAAACAAACTGAAGGAATACTAAAGCTTTCGGCTTCTCTTCTGGCTACTCTAGCAGACATCTATGAGAATCTCTCTGGCTCCTGGCGATTCTCCAGCTGGACCTGTTCTTCCTACTAAGTCTGACGTAACACTAGAGAAACAGGTGTAGTACGTGTATGGTGACACGGCAAGACCCACAAAAGAAAAGAACGAACGAAACTAATGCGGAATAGCGAATACGATAAACAAGAAAAACAAAAGAAGTATAACTGAAAATTCCACAAATCAACCTGAAAACACTACTAAAGCATGATAAAGCTAAACATCCAGAATCGATCAGGGTAAGAGATCATGTCCTAGCAATCAGTACTAATCATCCAGTCACAAGACATACACTAATGGAATAATACTTAAAAATCTACAATCAAGACGTAGTAGTCAAGCGAAATAATCCAAACAAGGAAAACTCTTCATGTATATACATATGTCTCAACATTATAGATAATTAAAATATTAATCTGATCTTATGGTTGAAAAGAAGTACACCGCCTTAAATCTCAACAAGAATCATACTTAGAGCGCCAAGAATGAGATCATGTAACTAACTATCTCATCACTTCGTCTGCAAATAATCATCAAATCAACAATTATCCCTGCTCCATCAGACCCACCCCCAGCCCGACACAAGGCACTGTGCGAGCCTGGAAAATTAATCAATATCTCGATATCACGCACTCAGACGCCCCACTACCCAGGCCAACACAAGGCGCTGCGGCATGCCTAGGAAACAACCACAATCACAAATATCTCAACTCCTCAAACCCACCCCGGTGACTACCCAAACTTCAACCGGCGCAGCACCGACGAAAATACATCACAATCATAATATCTATCTCCCAGACCCCACCGATGACTACACACAATTCCTCGCGCGGAGCCCGGAATAAACAACCACAATCACAAATATCTCAACTCCTCAGACCCACTCCCGGATACTACAAAACTTCACCGGCGCGAGCTGGAATATACTCAAACATCGAACCGTTTCCATGGACAAGACTTCTCGACCTAAATTCTCGTATTCTAGGCTACAACTACACACGCGAGGTTCTCGAATCTAACTGTGTCATATAGGTCACTATAGTCATGAACTCCTTAACAACGTCTCATCACAACAATGAACAATCAATGTAACTAATCATGTGTCAATATATTCATAGCATATCAGGATAATCAAAATAAGAATTATAAATCATAAACAGCATCTACATTATTCAGAAAATAAATCTTTTCTAAATTAATTCATTTTAAACTATTTCGCTTAATAATTAATCTAAATTAATTTATTTTCCAAAATAATCTTTTAAATTATTATAATTATCTAAAAAATAATTCTTTTGTCGAACTAAATTCTTTTAATTCCTTATAATATTTTGAAAACACTATTTATCATCATTACTATCATAATATATTTTAATATTCTTCATCAAATAATCACACAGTAATTATATACAAACTAAAATATACAACAACTCATAATAGATCGTGAAAATGTAAAGAACCACAAGCGAGTAACGGGATCTTGCAAGCAACTAATTAATTCACGGAACAGATCTAAGAATTGAATGACAAGTAAGAGAGGTTCGGATCTTGCACTGCAAACTAATTAATTCACACAGATCTAGAATTGAATGAAAAGTCAAGAGAGTATCGGGATCTTGCCTACGAGACCAAGGGTCTGATGACGAGGTGACGGCGCCGTTGCGGACGGGCGTGTGACGATCGAGGCGACGTGGATCTGAGATGACGTCGAATCTGAGTTGACGGCGTTACGACGACTGAGTGAAGAGGTTGAGGGCTATCGACGAGGTGAAGAGGGGGTGGCTGGAGGACTGGAGAACAGCGCTCGGTGCTACAGGCGGCGGTCTGGCGGAGGACAGGGAGGGCTGCAGAGGTTCAGTGAAGAACGCAGTTGTGGTGGAGGCCGACGGCTCAGGTGGCTGTCGAGGGCTTGTTAGGGAGGCGGAGGAGGTGGAGATCTGGTGTTCGCAGTGGCCGCGCGGGGGTGAGGTGAGCGTGAGGGGACGCTTAGCCTGGTGGCGTCGACGGAGGACAGGTGGCTGTTAGGTTAGCCCGACGAAGGGCTGAGAGCGGGGCGGCTTGGCTGCAGGCGGAGGGCTCAGGCGGAGGGGGTGTGGTGACGACAAGGGATGAGAGACGAGGGTGAGACGCGGATTAGCGCACGAGCTAGGGAGGTCGCGGCGCGTGGGTTGTGATGGCGGGTTGTGGTTCGCTGGGACGCGCCGCAGGAGTGGTCAGGAGGCAGTCGAGCGGGTTAGGGTGGGACAAAAAGGGGCGGCGGCAGTTCGTGAGAAGGAAGCAAGAAAAAAAAAGGAAGAGAGACGGAAAAGAAATAATATTATATATATAATATAGAAGAGAGAGAGAAATTAGGGTTCAAAAATTAATATTAAAATAATAAGTCATACGAAATAAATTAAATAATTAGTGAAAATTATCTACAACTTTAAAACATACGCAGATGTAGTATTACAACTGAATAATACGTAACAGTAAAAATAATAGCAAGAAATTACAATATTAACCCAAGAATAATTAATAAAAATACAATTACTTATATTTAAAATTGAATAATTATAAGGATAATTTTCTAATGCATAAAAATAAACCGTTGTACTACTACAAGCGGATAATATAAACAAGTAAAATAATCAACAAATTAGTAATACATAATACTAATTAATCATATAACATATTAACAAAAATAATACATAATAGATAATAATAAAATACCACGTATTATGAAAAATGATTACGTAATGTATCAGTAACTCAACGGATAAATTCCAAAAAAATTTACTACGGGCTAAATACAATTTATAATTATTTAATGAATCACTTTAAATAAATATAAAACTAGAGCTTAAATCATAGAAAATTATAGAAAACGACGAAAATACAAATCCTCTTTTAAAAATCATAATTAAATATTTTTAAATCACCAAAAACTTATTTTAAACTAGTATCGAAAATTTCATGTCTTACACTTTCTAGATAGACAAAAGCCATCGAAGTTATCAAGATTGCACTAACGTCGCAATTTTATTTAACATAGCGAGATGAGAAGACCACGGTGGTTCTTAATGGCACACTCTCAAATGATGTGTAGGCTGTCTAAATTACTACAGATAGCTTATGCTGCATAAACACCGATGCCCTGAAAGTTACAATCTGACGACTTCCCAGAATGTTACAATTTGAAGACTTTTCACGTAGATCATATGAAAGTCCCAATATGAGCGACCTTTCACAACGACCTGATGAAAGCTCTAATGTCAACAACCTTCATAATCAACATTGGGAGTTATAATATGACGATCCCACATATCAAAAGAGTTAAAGCAAAGATACAAAACGCCGACTTGCCAGCGCTCTGACAGAAAGAGACTAAACAATCGACGGTCTCTTCAAACCAAGACGTGAAGTCCTCCCCGCGTACCTATCATCAAGACGCAAAACACCTAATTGACACGGACGCCGGTCAAACCTGGCTGCAAACGCAGCTCACATTCAGTTTTTCTCTAGACGATCTGCATAACGTATCAATCCAGCTGCCAACGCAGCTCATATTCCGCCAACCAAACGGGCAGTCTCCGAAAGTTGCCAAACGCAGCTTTTTATCGGCGTTGCCTAACGCAGCTCCAACAAACATCCAACATGAGCTTCAGC
>NC_033799.1:40014651-40031925 GCF_001876935.1 Asparagus officinalis | reverse complement strand
TATATATATATATATATATATATAGAGAGAGAGAGAGAGAGAGAGAGAGAATTAGGGTTTTAAAAATTAATTTAAAATAATAATAATTACGAAATAAATTAAATAATTATGTAAAAATTATCTACACTTCAAAACGTACCAGATATAGTATTACAACTGATAATACGCAATAGTAAAAATAATATAAGAAATTGCATAATTAACCAAGAATAATTAATAAAAATACAATTACTTATATTTAAAATTGAATAATTATAGGATAATTATCTATGCAATAAAACGTACAATTTGTACTACTACAACCGATAATATATAACAATAGAAATAATATAATAAATTATATAAATAATACATAATTAATAATACAACATATTATACAAAAATATACGTAATAATAATAATAATACCACGTATTATGAAAAATGATACGTAATAGTATCAGTAACTCAACGGATAAATTTCAAAAAATTTTACTACACTAAATAAATTTATAAATTATTTAAATTATTTAAATAAATATAAAACTTAGACTTTAAATCATACAAAATTATAGAAAACCGAGAAAATACAAATACTCTTTTAAAAATAATAATTAAATATTTTAAAATACCAAAAAATCATTTTAACTAGTATTGAAAATTCATGATCCATACATTCTACCCCTCTTAAAACAAATTCTGTCCTCGGAATTAAAATAAAAAAGAACCCAAGGACAGATATGGAACGATATCCATAAGCAGAGGAGACAAGTAACAAGAAACAGTGGGAAGTTACGAGATAAGAAATAGTAGAAAGATCCAGAGTTAAAAAGTGATAAGGTAGGGAAGAAACGAAATCTATCAAGAAAATAGGATAATGACTCAAGAATAGTCTCACGGATGAAATATGATATGCATCTAAATTGTCTATTATATTCTTACTAGTGAGGACTCGGGACTGTGACTTGCATGGGCCATCAAAAAAACCTGTCACGCCTCGCTTTCCAAAATACACGGGAATCGGAACGTGAACAAGCCCGCGACGTATTAGATTGAGAAGAAATATACACTATTATTTTTTTCTCTTCTTTTCTTTTCTTCTCAATTCAATACGCTAAGCGTCTGGAAATAAATACAGTGCAAACGCACAGGGCCCCGATCACAGATAGCAAGAATATAATGAACAACGCAGAATAAAATAATGCATCTCACAAATGAGATAACATCTGAGACATAATAATACAGGTCAAACATGCCCTTATACAAAAACTATCTGAAAGAAATACTAGAGAATATAAAAATACAATGATCAAAAGGAAATAAAGGTGCTATAAAACAAACTGAAAGGAATGACTAAGCTTCGGCTTCTTCTTCTGCTACGTCTACAAGGCACTCATGATGAGAATCCTCTGGCTCCTGGCGATCTCCCAGCTGGACCTGTTCTTCCTCTAAGTCTGACGTACACTAGAGAAAACAGGTGTACGTCAGCGTGTATGGTACACGGCAAGACCCCACAAAAGAAAAGAAAGCGAACGGAAACCTAATGCGGAAAGCGATACGATAACAGAAACAACAAAAGAACGTATAACTGAAATCCACAAATCAACATGAAAACACTACTAAAGCATGATAAACATAAAGCATCCAGAATCGATCAGGTAACGAGATCATGTAGCTAGCAATCAGTCTAATCATCCAAGTCACAAGGACATACACTAGATGGAATTAATACTTAAAAATCTACAACAAGAGACGTAGTACGTCAAGCGAAATAATCCAAACAAGGAAACTCTCATGTATATACCATATGTCTCAAATTATAGATAATTAAATATTAATCCTGATCTATGTGTGAAAAGAAGTACAACCGGCCTACATCTCACAAGAATCATACTTAGCCAAGAATCGAGATCATGTAACTAACTATCTCATCACTCGTCTCAAATAATCATCAATCACAATATCACTGCTCCTCAGACCCACCCCAGGCCGACACAAGGCACTGGTGCGAGCCTGGAAAATAATCAATAATCTCGATATCACCGCACCTCAGACCCACCCCAGGCCAACACAAGGCGCTGGCGCATGCCTAGGAAACAACCACAATCACAAATATCTCAACTCCTCAAACCCACCCCGGTGACTACACAAACTTCACCGGCGCGAGCCCGGAAAATACATCAACAATCATAATATCTCATCTCCTCAGACCCACCCCGGTGACTACACAAACTTCACCGGCGCGAGCCCGGAATACAACCACAATCACAAATATCTCAACTCCTCAGACCCACCCCGGTTACTACATAAACTTCACTAGCGCGAGCCTGGAATATACATCAACAATCCCAACCGTTCACATGGACCAAGACTTCTCACCCCAATTCTCGTAATTCCAGCTCAACTACACACGGGGTTCTAGATCCTAACTGTGTCATATAGGTCACTATAGTCATGAACTCTTAACAACTCTCAATCACAACAATGAACAATCAATGTAACTAATCATGTGCAATAATATCATAGCATATCAGATAATCAAAATAAGAATTATAAATCATAAACAGCATCTACATAATTCAGAAAATAATCTTTTTCTAAATTAATTCATTTTAAATTATTTCGCTTAACAATTAATCTAAATTAATTTATTTTCCAAAATAAATTCTTTTAAATTATTATAATTATCTAAAAATAATTCTTTTTCCGAACTAAATTCTTTTAATTCCTTATAATTATTTTGAAAATACTATTTATCATATTACTATAATATATTTTAATATTCTTCATCAAACAATCCACACAGGTAATTATATTACAAACTAAAATATACAGACAACTCATAATAGATCTGAAAATGTAAAGAACGACAAGCTGAGTAACGGGATCTTGCAAGCAACTAATTAATTCACAACAGATCTAAGAATTGAATGACAAGTTAAGAGAGTATCGAGATCTTGCAAGCAACTAATTAATTCACAACAGATCTAAGAATTGAATGAAAAGTCAAGAGAGTATCGAGATCTTGCCTACGAGACCAAGGGGTCTGATGACGAGGTGACGGCACCGATGCGGACGTGGCGTGTGACGATCGAGGTGACGTGGATCTGATGATGTCGAATCTGGAGTTGACGGCGGTTATGACGACTGAGTGAAGAGATTGAGGGCTATCGACGAGGTGAAGAGGCGGTGCCGAGCGCCACGGAGAGAACAGCCGCGCAGCTAGCACAGGCGGCGGTCTGGCGGAGACAGGGAGGCTGCAGAGGTCAGTTGACGAAGCAGTTGTGGTGGAGGCCGACGGCTCAGGTGGCTGTCGAGGGCTGTTAGGGAGGCGGAGGCGGTGGAGATCTGGTTGTTCGCAGTGGCCGCGCGGGGTGAGGTGGAGCGTGAGGCGGCTTAGCCTGGTCGGCGTCGACGAAGGCGGGGCTGTAGGGTTGAGCCGACGAAGGGCTGAGAGCGGGGCGGTTGGCTGCAGGGAGGCTCAGGCGGAGGGGGTTGTGGGTGACGACAAGGAGAGAGACGAGGGTGAGACGCGGATTAGCGACGAGCCAGGGAGGTCGACGGCGCGTGGGTTGTGATGGCGGGTTGTGGTTCGCTGGACGGCGGCCGCAGGAGTGGTCAGGAGGCAGTCGAGCGGGTTAGGGTGGGAACAAAAAGGCGGCGGCAGTTTCGTGCAGAAGAGAAGAAAAAAAAGGAGAGAGAACGGAAAAAAATAATATTATAATAATATATATAGAGAGAGAGAGAGAGAATTAGGTTTTTCAAAAAATTAATTTAAAATAATAATAATTACGAAATAAATTAAATAATTATGTGAAAATTATCTACACTTTAAAACATACCAGATGTAGTATTACAACTGATAATACGTAACAGTAAAAATAATACAAGAAATTACATAATTAACCAAGAATAATTAATAAAAATACAATTACTTATATTTAAAATTGAATAATTATAGGATAATTTTCTATGCAATAAAACATAAAAGTTGTACTACTACAACCGATAATATATAACAGTAGAAATAATACAACAAATTATATAAATAATACATAATTAATAATATAACATATTATACAAAAATATACATAATAATAATAATAATAATACCACGTATTATGAAAAATGATACGTAATAGTATCAGTAACTCAACGGATAAATTCCAAAAAAATTTACTACGCTAAATAAATTTATAAATTATTTAAATCATTTAAATAAATATAAAACTTAGACTTTAAATCATAGAAAATTATAGAAAACCGAGAAAATACAAATCCTCTTTTAAAAATAATAATTAAATATTTTTAAATACCAAAAAATTATTTTAACTAGTATCGAAAATTCATGGTCCTTACACTTCTAGATAGACAAGCCATCGAAGTTATCAGATTGACACTAACTCGCAATGTTTAGTTTAACATAGCGAATGAGAAGACCACGGTGGTTCTTATGGCAGCACTCTCAAATATGTGTAGGCTGTCTAAAAATTACTACAGATAGCTTATGCTCATTAAACACCGATGATGAAAGTTACAATCTGACGACTTCCAGAATGTTACAATTTGAAGACTTTCACGTAGATCAATGAAAGTTACAATATGACGACCTTCACAACAACTGATGAAAGCTCTAGTCAACAACCTTCATAATCAACATTGGGAGTTATAATATGACGACTCTCACATATCAAAGAGTTAAAGCAAAGATTACAAAACGACGATCTTTGCAACGCTCTGACAGTGACGACTCTCACATATCAAAGAGTTAAAGCAAAGATTACAAAACGACGATCTTTGCAACGCTCTGACAGAAAGAGACTACAAATCGACGGTCTCTTCAAACCAAGACGTGGAAGTCCTCCCCGCGTACCATCATCAAGACGCAACACTAATTCGACCACGGACGCAGGTCAAACCTGGCTGCAAACGCAGCTCACATTCAGCTCTAGACGCTGCAAACGTAGCTCAGATCCAGCTGCCAACGCAGCTCATATTCGGCCACAAACGCAGTCTCCGAAAGTTGCCAACGCAGCTTTTATCCGTTGCCAAACGCAGCTTCCAACAAACAGCCAAATGAGCTTTCAGCCGCTGCGTCCGAGCTTTCAGATACTGCGTTCAAGCTTCCAGACACCGCGTTTGAACGCAGAATTCACACCAGAACACGGATTTTGCGTTTAACTCATTCAAACACAAGCCGAACGGTTTCAAAACCGTTTCCCACGATTTGAGGAGATCACAACGCCACTCAGGAGTGATTTAAGGGGTGGTTATATCCCATTAACCCCACTTAGGAGCGAATTAAGGGAACGGTTACACCCCTTAATCCCTTATAAATAACTAAGAAATTAACTTAGTTCGGATCTTGGATCTGGAGCATTTTCTGTGGCAGCAAAGAAGAGATCTTGGGGGGAATTGCTAGAGCTTTGGAGATCAGCAACAGGAGCTTTCTTCATCCTTGGCTTATAGACCAATTTCGGTTAAATCAACTCTTTCATAGAGTTTTAAACTCATTCAGAGTTCTCCACAACGTCAAATCGTGAGGAGAAAACCATGTTTTAGTGAATCAAGACGTTCGGATCATCAACGGAGAGCAAACTCGACGCGAGCATTCGAGGGAGGCACTCCATCGCCACCGTGAAGAACCCAGAATTAAACAAAGGGGAGAATTCAGATCATTCTTCTCCTTTTTGTAATCAGGAAATCCAATTGTAACTGAGATTAAAGAAATACAGATCAATTTTCCTTCATTTGTTTTACTGAAAAATTTTCGACAAACAATATGTATGAGAATTCATCAGCCGCAATTAAAGTTCATTTGATGAGATGGTTATTCAATCTAAAAAAGGAGAAAGACGCATCAATAGCACAACCCCTAAATGAACTCAACACGGTCACAACACAATTGAGCTTAGTTAAAATTGAGTTTGATGAAGAAATCGAGCGTTGGTACTCTTGTCTTCCCTACCAGAAAGTTAGAACGCTACAGTTATGGTTGTGAGTAGCTCGTTAGGAAGCAACAAGTTAAAGTTCGATGACGTTCGTGATCTGTTTCTTAGTGAGGAGATCCGACAGAGAGAGAGTCGGGTGAAGCTCCAACCTCTTCAGTATTATATACAGAGTCAAGAGGTAGAAATTCAACCAGAGGGAACGAATGAGGCAGATCAAACCACCTAAGTAGATCAAAGGACGGAAGGTCCAAATCCAGGAATCCCAATGGCTCAAAGACCATCGAGTGTTGGAAATTGTGGGAAAACCAGGCATTACAAAAACCAGTGCAAGAGTGCATTGAAAGATAATTAGGTGAAGGCAGATGTGAATATTACTTCTACCTCAGGGGAGATGATGCATTGATATGTTCTTTAGAGAGCATGGAGGAATCTTGGGTGTTAGATTCGGGAGCATCGTTTCATGCTACTTCAAAGAAAGAATTCTTCAAAAAGTATGTCCCCAAAAATCTTGGATATGTATATCTTGGTGATAATCAATCATGTGCTATCATAGGCAAAGGTGTAGTGAAAATTAAGTTGAACAGGTCAGTATGGAAGCTGAAGGATGTCAGACATATTCTCAACCTAGGAAAGAACTTAATCTCAGTAGGCCAGCTAGCTGGCAAATGCTACACTACGATCTTCCATGGAGATGATTGGAAGATCTCAAAAGACGCAATGATGATTGTCCGAGGCAAAAATACTAGTACCCTATATATGACAGAAGGTGCACGTTATTTGATCATAGTTACAGCAGGCAATGAGACTTCGAATTTAAAGCACCAGAGACTCGGTCATACGAGTGAGAAGGGGATTAAGATCAGGCACACAAAAGGAGAACTCCGAGGCCTAAAATCAGTGGAGATATACATGTGTGAAGATTGCATACTTAAAAAATAGAAGAGAGTTAGCTTTCAGACAAGTGACAGAATCCTAAAGAATAAGAAGCTAGAGCTCGTTCACTCAGATGTTTGGGGACCAACCACCATCGTGTACATTGGTGGGAAACACTATTTCGTGACTTTTATCGATGATCACTCTCGGAAAGTGTGGTTCTACTTTCTGAAGCACGAGTCAGAAGTGTTTGAAGCTTTCAGGAGATGGAAAACTATGGTCGAGATGGAAAGCTATGGGAGATTGTTGGACTTGAGGTGTAGACCCAAACCTTCCAAGCAGGCGACCTCGAGGCGAAGCAGGCGACCTCGAGGCGAAGCAGGCGAGCTCGAGGCGACCCAGGCGAGCTCAAGGCGATGCAAGAGAACTTGAGGCGGGCGAGCTCCACTCAGGCGAGGTTGAGGCAAGCGAACTCCACACAGGCGAGCTTGAGCGCGTGCGAGATCTTGGTAGGCGAGGTCGAGACAGGACAGCGACAGCCTGTCGCTAGGGTATTCCCTATAAAAGGGAACCCAGAGCTCGAGAATCTTGTGTTGATCTCTTCTTCTCGTGATTTTCTTTGATGGCGGATTCTTCTCAAGCCATGTAGCGGTGAATTCTCAATTTATTTAGAAGAATCACTATAGCGGCGATTTCTCATTTATTGCAGAGATTTTCAGTTTGAAAATCTTGTGCTTAGAAAAAGAGAAAGATTCTCTCTTTGTTGTTTTGATTGAGAGATCTCAAGGGTGTTTTGAGATCTGCTCTTTGTAAGATTGTATTTTTCTTTAAGTAATAAAGAAATTTACTGTGTGACTCCGAGGACGTAGGCAAGTTTGTCGAACCTCATAAATCTTAGTGTATTTTTCTCTATTGTGTTTTCTTGTTGTTTTAGGGGTTTAGCGTAGCCTTGTAATTTCCAACACAGAGATAACTAATGTAAAGTTTAAATAAATAGAATAAATAAATGGGTACTTAGATATAGGGAGACCTTTTCAAAGTTCAACCACGAGATAAAGAGATATTTTGGCGAGAAAAGACGGAGGGGAAGATAGCGTGGATGGAAATATATTTGTGTTGTGTGGAAATATTTTCATGGAGAAAGTTTTATTCGATGGAGGAAAAATTATATTTTCTTTTTGTAATTTTGAATTTTACATTGAAAATTTTCTATTATCTAGTCTTGGCTAAATTGAAAACTTTATATAGTATTATTGAGAATATTGTTACTTTTTCCGTAGTTGCCAATCTCTATTGAGATTAATGATTAATTAAATGTCTTTTAAAATTTTTATTAGAACATTTCTCCCTCTTTAGCATTGAATTCATGCTAATACATGATAAGTTAGTTTTCACAACAAGAATGGTTATTGTTTTATTCCTATATAATATATAATAGATAAGTTATTAATTTTATAATTTAAATTGTTTTTTATTAGCTTCTTAACATTCATTTATTTAAATAACACAAAATTAGAATATTTTTATGGCTCAGATGAAAGACAATTTTAATTAAATTTATCTTATATTAGTTATCCCTGTGTTAGTTAGCTAGAAAATTTTATAGTTGACAACTTTTTCCCCTTTTTCTCTTTCTTATTCGATCTACCACACATCATTCCATCATCTCTCAATTTTAATAATTTTTAATAAAACATGAATATTATAATTTTTAAATTTAAATTAATTATACAATTTAAATATTTAATAAAAAGTAGAATAACATTGAATAGAAGGGAATAAATAAGAAGAGATGTGATCTAATTTTATGGTGTGGTTTGAAGATGATGGAGAAATAAAATATAAAAAAAAGTTCTAGTTTTTTATCGTGTAGTTCTCGCTTAAAACTTGGAACGCTTTAAGAGATTAGAACTCTTTCTTTTCTATACAAATTTAATAAAAGTGGGATAAATTTTTACAATTATCTCAGTTCTACTTTTTATCCCATTCTTATTGACTAACACTATATAATTTTATTCTAGTTCTAGTTCCAATGGACTAACACTGTAAAAAATTATCCCGGTTCTAATTTTGAGTTCTACTTGCCTAACCCCACCTTAGAAAATTTGCCTACTTCCAAAAAGGTTAAAATTATCATTTTAAAAAAAATAGAGCGATTAGCCTCCTTAATCCTTGTTTTTTTGGCAACATAAAAAAATTAGCTCTTCATATTAATTATCTAATACAAACAAAATTAGAGTATTTACGTTTGGTTTCAAGGTAAAATCCGTGAAAGAAAATGGATAGAATTCGTTGTCACCTCAGCAAACTCCTGTATCAAAAAGAAAAAAAAAAAAAAGAGCCCGTTCTACTCAGATAAGAGTTATACGAGAGTGATAAAGACATAAATATTGATTTTATTATAATTTCAAAAATCCAAAAATTCTCAGCCAGTCGGTCCTCGGATGAACATACATCACATTACACAGAATGCTCTAAGCGTAGAAAATCCCAAGTTCTTTATTTCATCCTTGAGTTTTCTTAATGTTTTAATTTCATTATTTTACAGCTCACTATCTAATCCATCAGCAATATAGCAACCTCCATCGCACGAGCATCGAGATACTAAGAATAAGACCAAGGCCTTGACCACGTCCTCTCGCACGCCTTTGATCATTTTTAGAATTAACCACCGCATGGATATAAAAAGAGAACGCGTCATCATCATGAAAGGTTCCAGCTCACCCATGTTGGATCTCTCTCTTTACCTTGTTGTTTTCATCAATGTTCCACGCCTCTTTGGTTCGAAAACAAACCGTTCAAATCCACCAAAAAAGAATCACGTGGGGAAAGAAGAGCAAGACAACACTTGACAAATAGCTCGGATGTTCATGTTCATTTTCGTATATGGCAGCAATTGATTAAAGATGTGCACGTATAATTCGGATTCCTTTGAACCCCACTGTTGTGCAACATGTCAAACAATTTATCTACTAGGAATAATTTCCAAATCTATTCATATTAGAGTAGTCACTCACAAGACACTGTTAATTTATGGATAACTGAAACAGCTTACAAGAGAAAGCACGTAAAATAAAAGAAAATGATAGGGCACTGATAAATCCTTGGAAGACGAACGACATAATTAGCTAATTGCGATCAAAGCTTCTTCATAAACTTCATAGTTCCTAATCATATGGTTGTACAATATAATTAACCAGATCTTGATGTTAGAGCGCAGCAACCAATACAGTAAATAACAACTGGTTAATCGTAAACGATTCACCAAAAGTAAGTACAAAATTAGTAACATTTTACTACTATACGGCTCAATAAAGAACTAACTCCCGTTCTCATAATTTTAAGTACCTCAACTACTTTGATTGAGGCTAAAGCAGCTGCAGGTTGCAAATCTTTGGAAATAGCAAACTCAGAATCAAAGAACAGTTCTGCAGAGCTCGAGCAGAACCCCTAACAAGGAAACTCATCAGGTTTGAACTCCTTGGCAGCTACCGATCTGAAAAACAAAATAAATAAATGAGTTTCATATGATTAACATTTACTGGTTCATGACATTCAAACCAAAGATTATAAAAAAAATGGGGCAATTTCCACGACATTCAAACTAAAGCCAACTTCACACGTCAACTCAAATCGGATGGCACATACCCACAACTAAAGATGCATGCACTTCACTTCAGTGGTTCTTTCATTAAGGTTCAACAATCTATGAGAAGAGATTTTGGATAAAAAGTAGAGAACAGAAGAGCTTGAGAGATTCCCCTTTCCATGAAGAACTTCCATGAAGTTCAATCAAGTAGAAGCCGAAACAAATGTTAAGATTCTCTCCACTATCAGCGAACCCCATATCCAGTCTAGTTCATGGGACCCAATAAACTTTTGACCATTAGTCTGTGTACGGGATATGTCGAAGTCTGCTGCACAAATTGTGGGCATAAAATTGCAATTAAGCTGGTTAACTGTGTGCAAGGTTATCGATAGCGGATAGCGTCGCGTAGCGGTGAGGCATCGCTAAGGCTTATTTGAGGCTATTGCGGCAAAATAACGGTAAAAAGTGCAAGGTCAAATAGCGGTCTAATTTAGATATGTATAAATATAAAAAAAAAAGATTAGAAAAATCTAGAAAATCTAAAAATGCACATTTTATGATTTAAAGAGATCCTAAATATGAAATAAACATATAACCGTCGTATAATACCGATGACAACTGGAGGAGTCAAAGAGTCCTCGTCTTCGAGAAGATGAGCTGAGCGATGAGAGGACTACACTAGGAGGAGCTCACGGCGAAGGAGGTGAGAGGAAGTGTTGAGGTAGGTGTCAAAGGTTATGGGAGGCGGCGGGAGTCTGCCGAAAATCGCGGGAGGCGGTGGGATGCAATGGTTGAGGGTCGGGTTTAATTTAAAAAAAAATCTCAAACCGCTTTTAAGTAGCGGTTAAAAAGCAAATATTGCACGCAATCGTCCGCTATTTACCGTTATGGCGCGTTGTCGGCTGCTTTTGTGAGCGGAAAGCGCATATTTCGCAATATGTCACCGCTATTAGGTAATAGCGTAGCGGGAAGGGACATCTAACACTATTAGCGCCGCTATTGTGGGGCTATTTGCCGCTATATATAACAGTGATAGTGTGTGGTGTTCCTTGGCAACTCTTGCAGACTAGAAAGTGGAAACACTCTGGTAACTTTTTGAAGGCAATGATACAACTTAAAAACAGTATCATAGATACAGCTATTTACATTTCATTCATTCTAAAGATAGGATGACGTTGAAAGAAAATAAATCATTTGTGAAGTCTGGATTTGGGTGAATCCAAGTTATGTCGTGTCATTATTAATGAATAGGCGCAATAGAATAACAGGAAATTTATGTTTGAGGATAAAATTTTATAGATCAAGACAATAGATCTTATGAGAGATGTAGGCAATGGTGAAGCAAAGCTGCATATTTAGTGAAGCAGAAGAAATAAATTGGTTTTCTGTAAGGGCCAGTTTGGCTCAAAATTTGGGTGGAAAACACATGGAAAACTACTGACACAGTTGTCCTGTATCAAAATAGCCAAATGAATTCTTATTCCTCAGTTTGGTTCATAATAAAACAATTGGGAAAACTTTTTAGAAACATCATAAAACGTCAATTTTGGTGGAAAAGCCAATTCCGAGTTTTAAGGCGGAATCGCTAGGAAAACGCATTAAAAATATTAAAAAAAGAGGTTGATGGTTTTTAGGGAAACAAGTGTAAAATTTTAACACGTCTTTTCTTAATATGCTCAATTCCTAATTTTAAGTTTTGAACCAAAGCATGGATTGGTGATGCGGTAGGTTTTCCCTTTCCTTTTGATGTGCGAAGCAAAGCAAAAAAATAGCTTTCCCAAGAAATGCATGAAAAACTCAAAAATGTTTTTTTCATTGGAATCCTATTCCCATATTACATGGAAATGAATCAAATAGGCCCTAGACATAAGGGGAAGAAAAGTCCTTGCGAAAAATTCACACAAACAGTAAATCAAATAAACTGCTATTAGTTTATAACATAATATATTTGGGATGAGAATATTAATTAGTAATGCTCTGAACAAGAGAACGGACATCCCAATGTTTGGATATGATTGCAGAAACAGATTAAATCTGATTGCTTAATTTATGTTGGGCCTTATAAATTTTTAAAGCCTGAAAGCGCCGAGGGCCAGAGGCTGTTGTCTGAGACAGCGTCAGCGCCGTGCTCGACAATTGGCTAAGGCCATGCAACAAACCGACGGGGTCCATTACTATGCGGACCTAAAGTCGAGAAAACAGAAAATGATCCAGTTGCCTCAATGGCAAGATAATCATATTTCTGCAAAGCTTACGACGGAGGAATGGACTCTCGTCAAAAAGGCCCGTTCAACCCTTAAAGAACGGATACAAAAGCGTAAGGCGAAGGCTGCCCACGCTCGCGCTCTGCGTCAACGAGCGCAAGAAACCAAGAAAGAGGCGGTAACTGAAAAGCCACCGAAGAATCGTATAAGCAAGGTACATGAAAAAAAATATTACAAATAAGCAAGGTACATGAAAAAAAATTGAAAAAAAATATTACAGAAAATATTACAAATAAACACGATTATTACAAATAACAAAATTGAAAGAAAACAGAATTGCAACTTTGTTATTTGTAATATTTTGTTATTTGTAATATTTTTTTTCATGTACCTTGCTTATATGTTTCTTTCTTTCAATTTTGTAATAATTTTGTAATATTATTATAAGCAAAACAGCGAGACCGCTGGCTCCCACTGTGGTCGCCAGCTTGTTTGGTTCAAAAGTCGCTGCTGTGGAATTCAAAAAAGAGAGAGATTGCAGGCCTCTTGGGAACAGGTGAATGGCTCGGGTTCCTCGAGCTCAATAGACTCTACGTGGCTGACGATGATGAGTATGTGAATCTGCAAGGAAGCCCAACGAAAAAGTCAGGATTTTGAGCAAGAAAATCAAACGATGCAAAATTAATCAGCCAAATATGGGCCGGAAATCATACAATGCACAGTCAACAGTTGAAAAAAAAATCAAGAATTTTGGAGAAAAAAAGGAGTGAAGGCAGAACCTATTGAAATCGAGCGTGCAAATCTCAACAGACTGCAACAAGAGGCACGAGCCACCGCAAGATCGGCACAAAGAGGTGAAAGAACTGGTCGAAAATCGTGACTTCGAAAAATCGGCCCAAGGAATCGCCTGAAAATCGGGCAAAAACATCGACGTGAAAAAACCCTAAAAACCGCTAAGTCCCGACTTAATAAAAAAAAATAGCAGGCGGGCCTGAGACACAGGAAACTCTGCTCGCTGAGGCGAGAGCAGAGCAACTCTGTCTCGCCGAAGCGAGAACAGAAAACACTGTCTGCCACGAGGCGAGACATGAAAACGGCACTGTCTCAGCACGAGACAGCGAGACAGAAAACTGCTGTCGTCGCGCAAAAGCGAGACAGTAAATTTTTGTTTTGCACAGGAACAGATGGAATACTCCAAATGGGTAGCCGGAGTCTAAACTGTAATTGCCGCACCCTCAGCAGGAATTTCTGGAGAATAATTAATCTGAATATTCTTAAGGATAACAGCTGAGGATTCTGGCAATGGATATACCAATTAAAATGGTAACGCTGAATTCAAAGCAAGAGGCAAGTATGCAACTTCAAAGTTCAAGATGCATCGACAACGGTATTAAAGCGTATAAAAACCGACGTCCGGAGAAGAAGAGAAGAAGAAATAAGACGAGCGGATGGAAAATGTAATAAAAAATAATAGATGCGAAAAACAAAAGGTAGTGATAAAGAGAAACAGAGAAAAGTAATAAGTAGATAGACGTAGAAAAAGTAAGACGAAGTGTTATGTTGGGTTACGAACTAGTAATAGAGAACAAGTGTAAAGAGCGGGAGGTTAGAGCTATTCTACGAAGAACTGGAAGTAGACTAACAGGGAGCAGCAGGAGGTTAAACATTGAAGCCATTTACCGAAGTCAGCTTTCAATAACGAAGTCTATTCAGCCAAGGCAATTGAAGGGATCATAAGTAAAATCATCTTATGCCAAAGATCCGCATGCTCCTCTATAAAAGAATGAGTCTAGAAATAACTTTGGAGGAGGGTATCTGTAGGCACCATCCAAAAAAATGCTAAAGAATATCCAAGCATAGATAGATCATATCAAAATTCACAAGAAAGGATTATGCAATACTGTTATTGAAAAAATTCAAAACAAGTATGAACTGTCTCGGCCGCGAGACAGTCTATTGTGCTAGTCGTCGCCAAGCGAAGACAGTCCTTCGCTGTCTTCGCCAGCGAGACAAGTCTTTTGGGCTGTCGTCGCGCAGCGAGAGCAGTCTTTGCGTCTGCATCAGGCGAGAGCAGTGTTTGAAAATAGTCAAACTACATTTGTAACTGGCGCCTACAACGTGTCACATTAACATGCCATAAGAGGACGTGGGAAAACATCCATAGGGCGAAAATCACCGTGGATAACTGCAAAATAACGGAGTTTTGAAAAAGAGTGGAAAGAACAAGTTACAACGAGAACTGCACATTTCCGAAAGACAGCATTTACTGTCTCGCTGAGGCGAGACAGGCAAATTTACTGTCTCGCGTGGTCGAAGACAGGCGCAAACGCTGGTCTCGCAACAACGCGAGAACAGTATAACACTAGTCTCGCCGTACTGACTTCTTCGAATGTTAAGATCTTTGCAGTTAGCAGACGCGCTTGAGGCTATATAAATACGCCCCTAGGGTGCACTTCTGACGGAGGATCGAGCATTTGTTAGAGCATATCCAGGAGGGGGCAGAGAAGAGCAGAGATTTGGATTCTTTTCTTTGCAACGGCCTTGAAAATTAAGCTATTGACTTGAATTTTAAGAAGAACGAACTATCATTAGCTTCGATAAGATATCGGTTTCAATTTCTACTTCGATAACGAGGTTAGAAATCATAAGCGCCCCTCTTCACGGATCTGTGAAATCGGCGGTCCCACGAACGCAAAAGCGTTCGCCGGCACAGGCAAAGTCCCCACGAAAAACAGAATGATAGAACGATTTTCGTGTTGTGTTTCTCAGAGTTGTAATTTTTGATTGTTGTGTAAGAAAAAGTCTTATAAAAAGATTAATTCTTATTCCGAATTTGTTGTAATCGGAAACAAAAATTATAAATGAAATTCCACAGAGCAGGACTGATTTGAACCAAACAAAGCCTGGCGACCACATGGGAGCCTAGCGGTCTCGCTGTTTGGGATATGAATAAGTATTACAAAAATTTATACAAAATTGAAAGAAGAAACATATAAGGCAACGGTACATGAAAAAAAATATTACAAATAAACAAAATATTACAAATAACAAAGTTGCAAATGCTGTTTCTTTCAATTTTGTTATTTGTAATAATCGTGTTTTATTTGTAATATTTTCTGTAATATTTTTTTCAAATTTTTATTTCAATGTAGTCGCTTGCATTAATTTGTAATATTTTTTTCCATGTACGCTTGGCTTATACGATCTTATACGGTGCTTTTTCAGTTACCGCTCTTTCTTAGTTTCTATTCCTTGCGGCTCGTTGACGCCAGAGCGTGCGAGCCGGTGGGCAGCCTTCGCCTTACGGCTTTATGATATCGCCAGTCTTTAAGGGTTGAACGCGCGGGCCTTTTTGACGAGAGTGCCATTCCCCGTCGTAAGCTTTGCAGAAATAAATGATTTATCATTGCCAAATGAGCAACTGGATATTTCTGTTTTCTCGACTTTTAAGGTAACGGCATAGTAATGGACCCAGCGTCGTTTTAGTTGCATGCTTAAGGTGCCAATTTCAGAGCACGCGGCTGACAGCTGTCTCAGACAACAGCCGCTCTGGCCGCTCGACGGCTTTCCAAGAGCTTTAAAAATTTATAAGGCGGCCAAGCATAAATTAAGCAATGACAGATTTAATCTGTTCTGCAATGCATATCCAACATTGGGATGTCGCGTTCTCCATGTTTGCAGACATTACTAATTAATATTCTGCATCCAAATATATTATGATTATAAACTAAATAGCAGTTTTATTTGATTTTACATGTTTGATGTGAAATTTTTCGCAGACTTTTCTTCTATGTCTAGGGCCCTATTTGAATTCATTTCATGTAATATGGGAATAGGAATTCCAAAATGAAAAAAAACATATTTTGAGTTTTTACATGGCATCTTTCTTGGGAAAGCTATTTTGCTTTGTTCGGGCGAGACATCAAAAGGAAGGGGAAAACCTACGCGCATCACCAATCCCATGCATTTGGTTCAAACTTAAAATTAGGAATTGAAGCATATATAAGAAAAGACGTGTTAAAAATTTAGCACTTGTTTCCCTAAAAACCATCAACGTGCTCCTTTTTTAATATTTTTAATGCGTATTTTCCAGCGATTGCGGCCATTAAAACTGCGGAAATTGGCGTTTTCCACCAAAATTGACGTTTATGATGTTTCTAAAAGTTTTCCCATTGTTTTATTTTATGAACCAAACTGAGGAATAAGAATTAATTTGGGCTATTTTGATAGCAGGACAAGCCTGTGTCAGTAGTTTTCCATGTGTTTTCCAGCCCAATTTTGAGGCCAAACTGAGCGCCTAATACAGAAAACGAAAAATTTATTTCTTCTGCTTGCACTAAATATGGGCAGCCTTTGCTTCCATTGCCGTACATCCTCTCATAAGAATCTATTGTTCATTGATCTATAAAGATTTTATCACTCAAACATAATTTCGCATGTTATTTCATTGCGCTATTCATATGAATAATGACACGGACAATAACTTGGAATTTCACCCAAATCCAGACTTCAGCAAATGATTTAATTTCTTTCTAAGCGTCATGCACTATCTTTAGAATGTGTTAATAGCTGTATCTATGAATACTGTTTTAAGTTGTATCATCTTGCTTTCAAAAAGTTCAGCCGAGTGTTTGCCACTTTCTAGTCTCAAGAGTTTCCAAGGAACACCACACACTATC
>NC_033799.1:39979724-40013651 GCF_001876935.1 Asparagus officinalis | reverse complement strand
TATATATGATTTCATCAATATCAATTTTATTTAGTTCAATAAAATCATGTTTTAGTGTATTATATGTGTTTTTTTATAAAATACTACATTCATTATTTATAGACTCATAACAATAGTTTACATCTTTCTTCAAGTCTAAAAAATCATTTTGTAAAGTTTCAAAATATGGTTTAGCCAAAATGTCAAAATTCATATGTTTACATTTTTATGTTTTGGACTATTTTGCAAAATAATGATATTTCTCATTTGGAAAGTCTTTTTAGAAAACCTGTTTTTGTAGCATGTGTATTATCATGTCTACAATCATTTTCCAAAGTTTTATAATTTTTGGAATTTATTTGATATTTTTAAACAGTATTTTAAAATCAGCAAACTGCTTTTAAAACCTGAAAATTTCATATATCAGTTCACGGTCGACCGTGCCTTTGTTTTTCCCTCAGGATGCAGCAGAAACTTTCGCGATCGACCGCCACGGTTGACCGTCAAACTAAAAATTCCGCGGTCGTCCGTCGAACTATCTGGAAGTTTTCTCTGCTTTGATGACCTTCGCGGTCGACCGCCGCGATCGACCGCTGCACTATCAAATCTGCTCTAACGGCTAAATTCCAGAGCCGTTGTTGAGCTGGTTTTTTTAGTTTTTTCTTGCCTTTTTCTTGTCTTTGGGGTTTCATATAAATACCCCCTTATACCTCAGTTTTCACAAGAATCCAAGAGGTTTAACAAAGTTTTAATCAAGGGTTTAAGTTTGTTTAAAGTGTGTTTATAAGCTTTTAAGCATTTGAGTGTTTTGGTTTTGGTGAATCAAATCCACAAGATCTTGAGGAGATCATCTATTTGTGTTTGAGCATCCAACTCTTCTCCTTCAACTCTTAATCTATTGAGAAGTTTTATAAACTCAATCTAGCTTTATATTTTATATTGTTTGATTATCATTTTATTAAGCTAGTGTTCATATTGAGTTTAGTTGATTTTATTTTCTCTTTGTTTACACACACACAACCATTGAGCTTGTTGTATTTACATTCATAGTATAATTGGGTTGTGTGATTGTGTAACTTAGAGAGTGGGCTTATAATTCATTCTCATCCATTGTAGAGAACAAACACTTTGTATTGTGCTTATTGTGAGATTTACTTTGTAATACACTTGTACACCGAGAGAAGTGTGTGGCGAGAGTCGGAGATCATCCCAAGAGGAGTGGCGTCGGTTGACGAACCTAGGGAGAGGTTGTATCCGAGAACTTAAGGGAGATACATCTAGTTAAACACTTGAGAGGGTGTAGAGTGGGATTACAAGAGTGTGTTAGTTGTAGAGTTTTCGGTAAGTTAGAAAACCGTATTGTATGGTGTAAATGTTGTTCGGGTAAATGTAAAAAACCCGGTTGTGATAGTGGAGATCTCCTCGAGGTGAGGAGCGGAGACGTAGGTCGTGGGGACCAAAGTCCGTAATCATATCGTTTGTTTATGATTGCATTGGCACACTTATTCTTATGTTCGTATCTTATATCGTCTTTGTATATTGCTTGTTGATTATATTGCCCACTATCTAGTTTATATTGTTTACCCTTGTATTAATTATATATCATTGCATATATCTCATAGTATATCTCATTGCTAGGATATTGCTCTTTGTTCATATTGATTATTCTTTCTTATAACATATTGTATATCTCTCTTGCAAGAATAATTTGTTATTAATTTTAATTGACATAAAATCGGATTAGATTAGCATAAGACCCTAATCACCCCCCCCCCCTCTAGGGTCTAACAACTGCTGAGTCGACTAATATAAGTCGACTCATAAGTCGACTTATGAAAGAGCCGTTGCACAGTAACGGCTAGTTTCCAGCAGTGTTTTCTGGGGGCTTTTTTATCTTTTTAGTTGGGTTTTGGCTGATGTCTTAGGTTTTTATAAATACCCCATTGCCTTCAGCTCTTCAAGAATCCAAGAGAATGTTTTAAGAAAGTTTAACAAAGGTTTAAAGTTTGGTTTAAGTTTGTTTAAAAAACTTTTAAGCATTTTTCTAGTTTCGGTTTGTGAAGAGAATTTCACAAGAGCAAGTGGAGATCATCATTTGGTGTTTGAGCAGTCACTCTTCTCCCTCTCTCTTGTTATCATCTAGAGAAGTTTTCCTAAACTCATTATAGCTATTTATTGTTTTGTTTCTAATTTCCATAAGCTAGATTTATATTGAGTTTAGTTAAATTGTTTTTATCGAATCTCTTTGTTCACACACATTATATTGAGCTTATAATATTTACATTCATAGTATATTTTGGGTTGTGGGGTTTGTGACTTAGAGTTGTGCCTAATTGATTTCTCACCTTGTTTAGAGAACAATTATTTGTTGTGCTTAATTTGTGAAGTTCACTTTGTAATACACTTGTACACCAAGAGGAGTGTGTGGTGAGGACGGAGTCGATACCGAGAGGAGTGGCGTCGATGGCCTAGTGAGAGGTGATAATTCTGAGCACTTGAGGGAGTCGATACGTGAGGACCAACACTTGAGGTTGTAGCTTGTGTATGTACTTTGTGAGGATTTGTGAGAGTTGTCGATTGACTTGATAACCGAGTGTGTAGAGTTTTCAGTTAGCTAGAAAACCGAGTGTGTAGAGAAGTTCCGATTTTCAAACCGGGATGTGTAGTGGATTCTTCTCGGGAGTGGGGAGCGGAGACGTAGGACGGAAGGTCTGAACTCCGTGATTATTTCCTTGTATTTGAGTTTGGCATTGGCGCATTTATTCTTGCATATTGTTATATCGCTATTGTTACATGTTAATTTTGTTTACCCTTGTTTATATTATATATCCTTGCACATATCTTGTAGCATATCATACTTGCTATGATATATTTGTTAGTAAGTTTTAATTGGTATTTAAATCGGATTAGATTAGCATAAACCCTATTCAACCCCTCTCTAGGGTTCTTTCATAGCGACCTTAGGGTCTAACAGGACCAACCGTTGATGCTGGTTCATCAATAGGTATGGATCTTATCCTTACGTCTCGCTAGTTATTTGCTTAACCATAGGGGAGTTTTGGTTGTAAGACCAGCTATTGGACCTGATAAGGCTACCATTGCAAATGCTTTAAAGGTTATTCATGGAGGCTTCGGCTAGAATTGAAGTTGTCCCGGCTGGTGTGTCAGTGACTATCGTGAAAGTACCCTAGATGGGGGGTGAATAGGGTTATTGCTAATCTTATTAGATATTAATGCCGATTAAAAGTTATTAACAAATATATCCTAACAATCTTGATATTCAAGTTGATTATGCAAGGATATACGAACAAGAGTAAATAAACACAAGTGATAGCACCCAAAAAGACAAACACAAATACAAGATATGATCACGGAGTTTGGTCCCCAGGACCTACGTTTCCACTCCTCACCTCGAGGAGATCTCCACTATCACAACCGGGTTTTCTACACTCACTCGAACAATGTTTACACCTCACAATTTGGTTTTCTATTTCACTGAAAACTTTACAATGCATACAATTGTAATCACACTCTATACCCTCTAAGTGTTGGTCTTTAGCCCGTGTTTCCCTCAAGTGCTCGAAATTATGACCTACCTCTAGGCATTACTACCAACGCCACTCCTCTTGGTACAACCCCATCTCTCACCACACACTCCTCTCGGTGTACAAGATTGATACAACGTGTAACTCATAATAAAGCTCATTTACAATAAAATGTTCTCTAATTGGATGAGAACTCAATGTAAGCTCAATCTCACAAATCACAATCCCACAACCCAATATATGATGTATGAAATCCTACAAGCTCAAATAGGGTGTGTGTGAAAAAATGAGTGTAAATGAAACCTAACTCATTTACCAAACTAGCAATAATAATAATATAAAAATTAATAATAAATTGCTAGATAAAAGAGTTAGAAAAACTTCTCTATAAACACAATAGAGGATGAAGAAGATTGAGGATGAATTCCTCAATTGAATGAGCAAGCCACCTCTTTGTAAACTCAAACTTAAACACTTAAACAATCTTTTAAACACTTTTAAACTCTTATTAAAACCCTCTTGAATAGTTATTTTGATAAAAACAATAGGGGTTTATATAGAATGAAAAACTAGGCACAAAACCCAAGCAAAACCAGCAAAAACGATAAAATAACAAAGGCTAGAAAAATCCAGTCGTTGGAGCTAGTCAGTCGACTGATGGGATGCATCAGTCAACTGATAAGCTAACCGTTATATTCATTTTCCAGCTCATCAGTCAACTAGTGATCTTTATCAGTCAACTGATGGATCATCAGTCGACTGGTCAGTCAACTAAAATAAAATAGAAACTATATAATGATTGCAGGTACTTTTCTCAGCCGACTGATGTCATCAGTCGACTGACCAGTCGACTGATAACAGAATATCAGCCTAAATCGATTTTTGAAATGAGTTTCGAGGCTCTATAAAAATAATAAATAAATTCCAAAAAATATAAAACTTTGGGAAAAGTGATGCGACATAATTATGTACCAAAATTATAAGTGCACAATTGATCAAGTTATAGTATAAAAATATCGATCCCACGAGGAAGGTGATTTTAAGAGATTATTAGAAATTGTTCTTATGTTTTGTGCGTGACAATTAGGAATAAAGAATAAGTGTGATTGTGATGAGTGATTGTTGTGAATATATGCAAAAGATAATAAATTGAATTTAGAGGAGAGAAGGAAGAATCAAAGAATAAATGAAATCACAAGGCAAGAAAGATGAATGAATAAAATCAAGAAATAAAACCAATAATGAAAAGAAAATTTAAGAAAGTCAAGATGGAGGATTCAAAAGAGGTAAGAAATCTAGAATATAATCCACTAACTAATTTCAATTACAAAATATAAACTATTCTCTTTTTATCATATTTCAACTTAGATTTGTTAAGCATAGATTATCAAACCATTTAAGAAAAGTGTAACCTATCAAATTATCATCTAAGTCAAAATTACTATTCATGATAAGAACAAAAACATGATAATAATCCTAGAATTCGTAAGCATAACCTATCAAACCATTTAAGATAAGCATAGATTATCAAATTCTTCTTCTACCGATTAGTTCTCTAGTTGATTATCCTAAACATGAACATTTTTAAATGCAAGAGAATAATTCATACAATATAAAAGAAATTAGACTAGTTTCATACAATTCTAAGATTCCTACAAGAATTAAATTCACATCTTAAAAAATAAAAACAAGAAAAAGAACTAATTACAAAAATAAAAAGAAAAGAAAAATCTAAACTATGAACAAGAAATAAATCTAACTACAAAGAAATAAAAATCTAAACTACAAAATAAATTACAGAAATTAAATGTAAGAAAATAAATCTACTCTACAAATTAAAGTACAAAAAAAGATAAGAAAATAAATAAATCTACACTACAAGCATGAATGTAAATCTAACTAATAAGCAATAATAAAGAAATTACAAAAAAAAAAATAAAAGAGAAAAATAAAAGAAATACAAACCTTCAAATTGCTCTTCATCTCCATCTTCATCATTCAACAAAGAGGAGAAAAGAAAATTTAAAGTGGAGAAAAATTATTATTATTAATTACAACTAAAGTTATAATTTTTGGAAGGCCTTCTCAATTAAGAGTAGCCCTCCTCTCCAAATAGAGTTACAAAATTTTTCACTCCTTAACCCCTCACTCTCTATCCCTATATATAGTAATCATTAATAAATATGAGTCATTGGATTTGTCTTGAGCCCCAAGCAAAGCAATCTCCACCTTTGAATTTGCTTTTTATTCTTCTCTAGCCCAACATAGGAGGTCCAATTGATTTTCAAAAACAAATCCGGTCCAATAACTTTTCAGCAAAGCTAATAGACACTGCATTTGCACCTACTTTCTTCTCCTTTGGTTTCGATGTTACGATTCCAACATCGATTAAGATTTGTATTTTGTCTTTCAAGACATAACACGCCTTAGTAGGATGGTGGACCCTTCGGTGATATGCACAATACTTCGGATTATTCGTTTTCTTCGCTTCTTCTTGGTTTGTGACCGGTGGAAGCTTGATCTTGTTGTTATCCAGCAAATATTTAAAGATAACTGGAACTTCATCATCCTTAAAAGAGTACTCCTTCGGGAATTTAGGCTCTGAGGCCTTAAACTGCTTCGGAGGCTGTTGATTCTGATTCGACGCCAATTGGAAAGATGACTATTGTGGTTATTGTTGTGGCTGTTGTGATGTTTGATGCGTGTCAACAGCAGCCCCAGACCCTCTTCCTCTGCCTCGAGAGTTAAAGTTCTGTTTTTGAGGATTATCTTGTGGCAGTCCTCTCTCTAACTTCTTTCTCTTAAGAAAGCGCTCGGCTTGTTCACCTATCACTTTCAATTCTTTCCAAGTTTTAGAAGGCACAACCCCCATTACCTCTAAAACATCTAATGACAAGTTGTTGTGACAAGTCTGTAGGATGAACTCTTCTGTGAGTGGATCTCGGCAGCTTACTGCTTTGTTCCGGAATCGTTTGACGAAGACATCGACCGACTCTCCATCCTTCTGCTTCTCGTCCAACAAGGTGCCGATAGAGACCTCAGTGTCGTCGTCGAAGAAATTAGTGAGAAACAATCCTTCCATATCCTCCCAGCTAGTGATACTTCCGGGTTTGAGGCGTCGGTACCAATCGAAGGCAGGACCGCGAAGGGTTCCTACGAATGACCAGACCATCAAGGCTTCGTTTCTGGATATTGCGCCGAGATACGACTTGAAATAAATCAAGTGCTGAGTGGGTGAACCCCTGTCATCAAAAGGAGTAAAATTAATCAAATTAAATTTTGGGGGATAAGGAATCAGATCCCACTCCCTTGGGTACGGGTATGGAATGCCCGTTTACTTCACTTCTTGGGCCGTCATTAGAGTATTGACTTTGCTCTCAAGGTCCTGCATCTTTTTGTCATCTTCCTCACTCTTCTTCAAGTAAATTTGAGGAGGTTGAGTAGATGATTTGGCCGGGCCGCTTCCATAATTGTCTTTATCAGGAGGAGGATCAGCAAAGATAGTCTCGTCTTCTTCGTCATCGTCCTCAGTTGTACGTACAGACCTGGCGTTACGCTTGCTGGATTCCGCCTTTTGGCTTGATTCCGGTTGATGTTGTTGAGCTTGCAAATCTCGAATCTGCTGCATCGTCAATTCCATCTCGGTTTTGACTTCAGCTCTAATTTCTTCGCGTTGTTTAGCTAACGCTTCCTGTAGTATCTGTGCTAGTTGATCTGGCGTGATCGCGAATGATTCTCTGACTCGTCCAACACTGGACGTAGTATCATCCGATGCAACGGCTAAACAAGTATCTGACAATTCCTCATCTAAAGATAATCCTTCGTGCATTTTCCTGTAATCTCGGTATCGGTTGGCCCTTCTTTGTAGCCGCAACATCCTTTGAGAGAGACCCCGCTCAACTCTCCCCTCCGGAGAGAAATCAGGGTCAAGGTTGACTAATTGTTGTTTTCCTCTGCCGGTCATATTAATAGTGACCTTAGGGAATTCATCTTGTCAAATTACAGGTTTCTTCTTATTGAAACGCCTCATTTTGGGTCTTAACGTTTCAGTGGAAAGTCTTTGAAATACGGAGACTCTTGTTGAATTAGTTTTAGAGCATCCGCATTCTGTCAGCACTGCCTTAATGAGTCTCTCACAGGAGTAGTGAGACTCGTTTTCTCGTATAATTCTTTTTCTTGAGTTATTTTTCTGATAGTATAGCTCATCGTTATTGTGATTTGAGCAACCTATCTCTTGTGTTTGAACCTTGTTAACATGCACAGGACGACTAGTCGTTGCCCCTGGGTGATCCAAGGTTGAATTTTTAAATCAACCCCTTTGCGGGAGTTGAGTCTTCATTGGTCCTAAACGAGAATGAATTGATGTTTTCTCGTTTTGGACTTGTGCAGTTCTGACGGGCGGATATTTACGACCCCCTGCGTAGGAAACCAGTAAGGGTTTATTTGCTGGGTTTGAGTGCTCCTTGATCGGAGTTTTGCCTCGATCGTTAGCCAAAGGACCGAGGCGATCCGCCATTGTGCCTTTAAACTTTGACAAATCGGGACTGACCCAGGGTTTCATTGATGATGCAGCAGACGGGCCCGGAACGGATGTTTGCGGCGTCTTCGGAACCTAAACTTTATGATTCTTTGGTAGTTTTTCAGACACCACTTCCTTCTTGATTCCTTGCATTTGTTGACGAAGGGCGCGGGCACGGGCGGCCTTCACCTGACGCCTTTGTATACGTTCCTTAAGGGTTGAACGAGCCCTTTTGACGAGGGTCCATTCCTCCGTCGTAAGTTGTACAGAAATATGATTATTTTGTCGTTGAGGCAACTGAACCACTTTATGCTTTCTCGACTCTAGGTCTGCATAATAATGGATCCCGTCGGTTTGTTGCATGGCCTTAGCCAATTGTCGAGCACGGCGCTGGCGCTGTCTCTAACGAGCTCTCTTCGTCAGCACCGGTGAGTTATGATTCAACAACTCCTTAACTAGTGCGGAGTCACTTGGAGCAGAGATGTTACAGGTAGATTCCTTAGCAACAGTTGGGCAAGAATCTTCACCTGCGGTCTTCATCGAAATTGAAGACTTAGGAATTTTCTTGGAAGAGGAAATCCTCCTGCACTTGCGAGGCGAGGAAGATTTTGAAGATGAGGATGACAGGTACTCCTTGAATTTTGCCTGATCGAACTCATATTCGATCTCTTCAGTGACTATGATCTTGATCGGTTGCGACACTACAGCCTCGGCAGCGAGGCCACTGGCTCCCACTGTGGTCGCCAGTTTGTTTTCAGCGAAAGTCGTTTCCATTGTCGATTCCATTAAAACTTCAGTCGTTTACAGAAAATTACAATGAAAATAAGCAAAAATACAACTCTCGAGAAAATAACACAGAAATTGTTTATCAACTCCTGCTTTGTGGGACTTTGCCTGTGCCAAGAGATCTTTGACTCGTGGACCACCAAATCACAGATCGTGAGGGGTTTAATGATTCTTCCTTCGTTTATCGAAGTGAGAATTTGAAACGAAGATCTTATTAAAGTAAGACGATCGTTCTTCTTAAGATCAAGTCAAAGCTCGAATCTCAAGAAATCACACAAAGAACTATTTTGTCTGCTCTCTCTGCTCTAAATCACTCGATAAAATGCTCGATCCTCGTCAGTAGTGACCCTATGGGGGGTATTTATAGCCTCTGGGACACGTAACTGAAAAACAAAACAAACACGTTAAGGCTGCGAGACAGTGTTTACTGTCTCAACGGCCGAGATAGTGTTTGCTACCTCGGCCTGCGAGACAGTAAATGCTGTCTCGGAAAAGGCAATTTTCTGGCAGTTTTTGATGTAACTGCTGTCCCACGTTTCAAACTCCGTTATTTTGACAGTTGTTCACGTGATTTTCACCCACAATGTTTTCCACATCCTTTGGCAGTTAATGGACACGTGTGTGGTGGTTATTAAGGTGGTTTTTGACCATTTCAAAGCTATCTCGCTGGTGAGACAGTAAACTCTGTCTCGCTGGAGAGACATCAAACACTATCTCGCTGGCGAGACAGTAAACACTGTCTCGCTGCGAGACAGTAAACATTGTCTCGCTGGCGAGACAGTAAACATTGTCTCGCTGGTGAGACATTTCATATCTGCCTTGATTTCCTTTCTAAGACAGTATGAGGTTCATTCTTGTGACTTTTGGATGATCTTCTTTATGTTTGGATATCTATTAGCATTTTTTGACGCCTACAACAGTGTATTAGTTCCTGGTCTTCAGTCAAACGCCAGGCGATATCCCGCACCACAGCCAAGTTGCTCAAATGCGTTAAAGCGCCGTGACATGGAATTGGAGGAAGGAACATGTGGATTCTATCATACTCGTTCAACCATTTCTCTAAGCCGCAATCAAGAATGTTGGGATATGCAACAGAATCACGAAACATGAAGTCAGGCTTCCTCTAGGGCCCAGTTGTAGTTGGATCTTTCGTGAGCTGCGCATCAATTATCAAACATTGCATCGTACGATGATCCCATTCCCTAACAAGCCTAGGGATTTATTTAGGCCCACCTCTATTGAATTGAGGAGCCTCATCAACAGTGGATGTCTCATCGGTAGAAGCATAGGAGACACCATTTCGACCACTCACAGCGCGGGTGGGAACTCTACCAGCAGGAAATTAATTGCGATGAACAGAGGGTATTTATTTAAATCGGGTAAAATAATATTTCTAAGGCAAAACAAGGAGTGGAGCTCATCTCACGAATCTACGAGATTAAGTCACTGTCTTGTAGCATGTGAGACGATTTTAATTGTCTCGCACACGAGACACAATGTACATTGTCATGTAAACAACACGGCAATATACACTACCCTACGGATAGTGAGACAGCATAAAATTGTCTCATTTGCCTTGAGATATGTTTTGACCAAGCAAAAAACATCTTTTTAGCATCGATCTCCACGAAGGAGGATATCGGCTCTTCCCGAATGCCTCATGAAGGAGGACAAATGAGGATACTATTGAAAATATCAATTTTTGGGTTAACAAAAGCGGTAAAAACTCACCTCCATAAGATGTAGCAGCGGGAACCTCCCTCTCGGTTGGCTGAGAGGCTGATCTACCCCTTGGGATGCGCAATCTCTTCGATGACATGATCAATGATGGATTTTTAACTGAATTCCTACAAGAAAAGCAAGGTTGTTTTTTGGTTAAATCCAAAAAAAGCCTTGAAGACACTTAAAACCAAGGCCCTAATTTCGGTTTCAATTGAGAATTAAGGGAAATCAAGCATTCGGTGAAGGGGAAAGTGAAGAAAAGCATCCCAAAACCAAAACTAAGGCTTCGATTCTCATCCAAAACAAAAGCAAAGAGTTTCGATCCTTGCCCAAAACCAAAAACAAGAGTTTTAATCCTTGCCCAAAACCAAAACAAGAGTTTGATCCTTGCCCAAAACCAAAAGCTAGGGTTTTAGATTCTTGTCCAAAAAACGGGAACTAGGGGATCGGTTCTTGTCTAAAACCAAGATGAAACGAGACTCGGTAAAGGAATAAGAGAGAAATGGAGCCAAACCTAAGCGAATTGCCTCGAAACCCTAAGTGAGAATCCTCTTTCAAGGCAAAAAATCAAACCCAAGATTTGTGGCTAGAGGATGAGGGGTTAGGAAATTCTTTATAAAGGCTCTTGAAGGGTTTTTTGAACTTGAATAAGGTGGTTAAGAAGACCAAGAGATCGCTAGAGTTCAGGTTTAAGAAGAACTCAGAACCGACACACCCCCGCGAGACAGTCTAAGGTGTCTTACGGGACGAGACGGCATAAGCTGTCTCACCCATACGAGAGACACACACCCTGCCTCGCGTAAAGGGTGGGTCCAATGGGTGTTTTCGTGTGTATTTTTGACATATTTTCGAAGCATTTGTGGTTTGTATCCACACTCAAATGAGTATATGAGTATAACTGCTTCTCCTTGAACCTCTAATGGGTATATAAGGTTAAACTAATCACCAAACTCCAATGAGTATATAAGTATAAACTATTTCTCCCCGCTCTAATGTCTTAAGAGCTTAAACTGTGTAGACTCCAGTTACGTACGAGTATAAACTAGGTTTATGCTGCAGCGGAAGCTAACATCCGACAAACGATTCAATAATTTCATCAAAAGTTAGGCTCAAAATAATTCTATACCAAATTTAGCCCTGGGAGTTCAATCGCAAATCAGATACAAACTCCTGACGAAGATGATCAGTTCAACATTGACTCGACGACACGAGCTAATCCCAACATCAACATATCAAATTCAGTTCTAGATTTTGACGATGGTTAAGCAATAAACGTAGCAACATAAGTATTTCAGAATACTCGACAAAATACTGAGTAAGCTAAAAACCAAAGATATCAAAGAATTGAAGCCATTCATAGGTCCTTTTCAATCAATCTCCTCAACAAAATACTGAATGGATTGATAGCATGACCTATCTTAACCAAAGTATTTCAGACTCCTCGATAAAAATACTAAGGAGGCTGGAAACTTTGGAGTGGGTATCTGTAGGTGTCAAAAATTTCCTATAGGTTCCTAAACACAGCTAAAGATGAAGAGAAGATGAAAAACATCATCATCTAAGTAACGGAAGATCATCTTATGCAAGAAGAAGAAAAGAAGCCCATAAAATGACGAAAAAATGGACTTGAAACTGTCTCACAACTGGTGAGATAGTATACACTATCTCGTGGGCCGATACAGTGTAGAGTGTCTCGGCCTACAACATAGGAAACACTGTCTGGGCCATTGTGAGATAGCGTGACATGTTTTTCGATGGTTTTCTCGAGTTTTGTGCGGTCCACATGGCTCTATAACTATTTAGGAACATCCACAAATGCAGAGAGGCCGTTACAAACTAAAAATTCGTCCAAATCATGGTTGGTTTCGAATTCTTATCTTCAATAACGACTTACACAGGCTATAAATACCCCTCTAGCACCCATATGCATGGGGAGGGAAAGTACTAGTGAGTACTGAGATTTCGGGAAGATCTGAGAGCAAGTACCCATGAATTTCAGAGAGTGAGACAGTGATTTTGGTAAACTTCGATCATAAAGAGAAAGTTCTTCATCATTTTTTTGACATATCTCAAAGGCCTTCGGCGTTCCCTTGATCTCAAACATCGATTTGATATCAGGACATTAACACAAAGCTTTCTTCACAATCAACCCGGATCGTTGAATCGGCGGTCCACGGATCAAAGCGTTCACGGCACAGGCAAAGATCCCACGCAAGCAGCGTCTAATAAATAGTTTATGCGTGTGTTTCTAGGAAATACCCCCTTTTGTTTCTTTGTAAAGAGAAGTTTTATAAAAAAAAGCTCACTTTTTTGTTTCTGTTGTAAATGATAAATGTTGTAATGGAAGCTGTAATGAAAATCATTCCCAACGCATACTATTTTGAAAATCATCTCTTCAGAAATTTACTTAGATGAACTTGAGTATAAAACTAACTGAGAATTAGAAAATTTAAAATTTATCAAATAGATCAATTATTAATTAACTCTATTAATTTGGTAAGTTATAATATTTTTATGAAAAAGGAAAAAATTAATAATTAAAAATTGTAAGATAAGGAGGAAAATGACAAAGACAAAGATGAAAATTGACTAGTCCCCACCCCCCATACCTAAATTTTTGTATTATCCTCAATACAATTTCTATGATGCACAAAGTAAAGCAAATGAGAAATAAAGCACTTATATTTATTCAGTTAACCTAGAACAATGATGAAATGATAAAATTTGCAATTACTTTTGGTATGAGGAGGATAATGTCAAAATTTTATTCTTCCTTTATTATTTCTTTTATTCATATTTTTTTCACACCTTTCTTTTTCACATCTATTTTTTCTTTCTTTTTTCTTTTGTTTTATTTATTTATTTTCAAATGAATAAGAAACTCTCCAATGAAAGAAGAATAAATTCTTTTTATTATTTGTACTATTATGAGACAAAAAGTGAAGATGTAGAATAACAAATTGAACATGAAAAGCTCGTATTCTACATCAAATGCTATCTTATTGCTTAAAAAAATTTCATAATTTTAAAGAAGTCTAAGATGTTAAACTCAAAAAGGTGCTTAAATTCTGTGTATTCCGAAGGTTCCAATAAATTTTGCAGCAATTGAAGAAAGATATAAATGGTGTTATGCATTTTGAAAGCCTTAGGTTCCTTATTAATGAAAGTTTATCTTAACACAACCAGTTCTTCTTTACAAAATTCCTCAAAACCAAGATTCATGGTTGAGGTATGAAAATTTTGTTGTTGTATGTATTCTGGGATCCTAAGTTCAACCGTAAATAGTTCTTCAAAACTAAGATCAGATAAACATGTATCAAACATAGTTCCTTTGTTCTCGAAGACCAAATCAGATCCTATTGCTTCTAACATCTTCAATTCCACACCAAAAATTTTCTCAAAACTCAGATCTGACTTATTCTCTTCTTCTACCTCCTAAAGGTAATTTATTTCTTAACGTTGATTAGTTGGCTGGTTAGCTGTATTAAAAATATTGATATCAGCAATCATATTTCCAAAGGACAACTTTATTTGACAGGTTCTATAGTTAATTAGAGCATTAGAAGTGGCTAAGAACGGTCTTCCTAGAATGACAAGTATCTGTCTCTTAGGATTGAAAACAGGCTATGTTTCAACACTTTCAAAACCACTGGATAAATAAAATCCTTAACCCTAATCAAAACAACCTCTATCTCACCCATAGGTACTTTGATAGATCTATAAGCTAACTGTAAGGAGAATCTGGTTGGTTTGAGTTCTCCTACACCTAGTTGTTGGTAGACCCAAACAGGAAGCAAATTAACACTGGCCCCTAAGTTTAGAAGTGCATTATCAATGATGGTATTCTAATGACACATGTGATGATGGGATAACCAGGATCCTTATGTTTCAAAGGGATGGGCTTTGAGAGTATATCACTGATATTGGCAGCAAGAAAAACTTTCTTTAGAACATTTATTATTCTCTTTTTAGTGCATAAATCTTTCAATAATTTTGCATAAGAAGGTTTTTGTTCAATTGCATCTAAGAGAGGAATGTTGACCTTAACATGTTTAAAAGTTTCTAGGATCTTTTTCACCTGAGAGGAGTACTTTATAGGCCTGAGTCTATCTGGGAAAGGAGCAATTGGTTTAAACCTATCAAAATTAGGCTCAGGTTTGGGTTCAGGTTCTTGGTCATCAGAAACAGGCGATTGCTGAATAGAGTCATCAGAAGGAAAAATAATTTATTTTGGTTCAAGAGTTTGACTCGGAGGTATTCTAACTTGATTATCGACCTGTTTTCCTAACCGTAGTGAATGTATTGCATTCACTTGAGCTTTGTAGGTTGAACTTGATCCTGTGTCCTTAGGATCTCTCTCACTCATAGTAGTAGCTAGTTGATCAAGTTGGGTTTCTAACCTAGCTATGACTTAGGTGTTAGAATTGAGTATTTGTCCAGTTGATTGTATAAAGGAATTCAACGTTGGATTTTTGAGTCAACATATTTGTGGTTTGTGTACAGGCCTTAATAATGGTTTCCAAACTCTTTTCTAGAACATTAAGATGCGTATCATGATCAGAATTTGGAGGGATATAATTTACAGAATAATGATGAGGAGACTGATTTCAATATGGCAGATTTGGTTGTTGAAAATTAATTTGAGAACTATAAGAAACTATGTTTCCCCTAGGAAATTGTTGGGTTGAAGAGGGAGTGAACTTTTGATTTTTGGAGTAGTTTCCCTAATTCCATACAAAGTTCGAGTGATTTCTCCAACCTGAATTATAAGCTTGATAAAATGGATCACTCACAGGACACTAGAATGTAGCGTTTATCTGACCTAGTGGTTAATTATCTCCTAAGAGAGAACATTCCTCTAAGACATGAGATGGAGAAAGACAGTTGTGATAATATGAGGTAGAACTTGATTGATTTGAGCTAGAGCTCATTCTTTAATTTTTAAAGCTTCTAACATTCGTATGATTGTAGCCATCTTTGCTTCAAAGGCTATGTTTGTCACTAGGGACAGACTACTGGATTTAGGTTGAGAAACTGATAAAACTGTCATCACAAAGTTCTCACTTCATGGTTTTCTCGGATAACCTCTCTAAAAATTCCTAATCTTCATTGGTATTTTTCTTCATAATATTCCCTTAAGACATCGGTTCTAAGGAAATTTTTGAAAAATAATCTAATCCTTCATAGATGATTTGGCATAATCGCCATTTCTCAAGACCGTGGTGAGGACATTGGATAAGAACATTCTTAAATTTATTAAAATACTTCTAGACTAGCTCTCCTGGGACTATCTTAAATTTTTGAATGTTGTTTCTAAGCTTAACCGCTTTGTGGATAGGGAAATGTTTTTTAGAAAAATGGTGAAAAATTCATCCCAATTTGAGATAGAATTTGTAGATAAGCTATATAATCTTTCTTGGCTTTGTCCTTAAACACAAATAGAATAAATCTAAGCTTAATCGTATTCTTAGATTGTTCCCTAATCTTAATCATAAGACAAACTTCCTCAAACTCAGAGATAAAGATGTAAGCATCTTCGGTTTTATTTCCTAAGAATTTTAGAAGAATGTTCATATAATACGGTCAAAGCTCAAAATAAATTCCATTGGTAGCTTAATATAAGATGGGATTGTATTCCTAGTTGGGTAATATATATCTTGAAGAACGGATGGATTAAGATTATTCATTTCTTCAAAAATTGGTTCAAAACGGATTAAACGATTGGAATTATCTCTAATCCAACCTTGCATACACCAAGACAAATTCCTTTTGTTTTTTTTGTTTTTTTAATCTAAAAAGAAATTCTAAAAAAATAAAAGTTAGTTTCTTTTAAAAAAATATTCTAAAAGATAATGAGATGGAGAAGGAAGATAAAAGAAAAAAAATCTAATTAAAATAAATTAAAAATAATCACTTGTGTCAATCACTTCAAATTCTAGGGTTAAGCCTAAACTCAGCTAGACCAGCTCCTAACCAAAAACCCCCTTAGTGAAAAGATTAAAGTTTACTTGATCAGTTAGCTAGGTAAGGATATTACTAGCGGGAGATCAAAGATCAATTAGGTAAGGATAGTACTAGAGTGAGATCAAAGATCAATTAGGTATCTTGTTCCTTACGGAGCGCTTTATGCAACCCCTAAATCTTGCCTTAGACACTAATGGATTCAAGTCAACTTAAACTGGTTTACTTAAGAATTTCTTATTCCTTAATGATCTTGAGTCCTTAAGGACCAATATCTAATGAGTTTTTAAAAGGCTTGGGATTGTGTAGTGAGGAAATAGTGATTTTTGGAGTAAGAAAAGGGTGATGAAATCCCTCACCTTATCTTGATTAGGGGTTTTGCTCTTAAGAATATTTTCCAGTGAGTATTAAATCAAACTGCTCAAATCACTTGGGTGAATTCCTACTATTATATGCAATGCAACCCTAGGTATTAAAAGCAACTACAAAAGGATGCTCAAAATAAAATCTTTTTATTTTTTTAATTAAGGTTAACAACCAAACAAAAATGAGAAAAAGAGCTCTTGTTTGAATTTATTATCTTGTTAGTAAATGTCTAAATGGAGGGTGAATTTTATTATGGTCGACAAAAGTACAAAAAATTCATTTTTTAGATCCTAATTGTCTCTACTTGTGAGAAACTAACAAAGTAGGTGAAATTAAAATACTAGAAAGAAGAGTTACCACAAGTAAATCTTCATTCTTCAATCTCAAATCTTTGATCTTTAATCTTCAAAGTGGTTCTTTCATAAGAAAACACACAAATTAAATAACCAAATTAGAAAAAAATTTCTACTTATAAGCACCTTCCCCAATAATGGTGCCAAAAACTTGATAGGGTAAAAATAATAACCAAAAGTTACAAGCACACAACCATTAAGTTATAGTATAGAAAAATATTAAATTCTATGAGGAAAGTATTGTAGAATTTAACCAAAAGTGATTCTTAAGATATGTACGTAACAATAAGGAGTGAAACATATGATTTGTGGGGAGATAAAGAGAGTAGTTGTGATTATATGCAAATGAAAACAAAACAAGATTGAGAGGAGAGAAAGAAAGATGAAGAAAAGGGAATAAAACCAAGAAGCAAATAAAGAAAAATCGAGAACAAAGAGGAAATTCAAGATGGTAAAGATGGAGGATTCATTTAGATATATGATGAATCTAGAATTGAATCCAGTAGCCAATTTCACTAATAAATTCATAAAATATTTTTTTATCATATTTTACTTTAGATTTATTAAGTATAGACTATCCTAATACTTAAGGCAAGAATAACCTATCCTATTATCATCCAAGTAAATTAATACTCATGAAAAGAACAATAACTAGATAGTAATTCTAGAATTCATTAGCATAACATATCCTACCACTCAAGGTAAGCATAGATTATCAAATTCTTCTTCTACCAATTAGTTATCTAGTTGATTATCTTAATCATGATTATTTTAAGCACAAGAGAGTAATTCATAATTCATAAAAGAAATTGTACTAGTTTCATGCAATTCTAGAATTCCTACAAGAATTTAGTTCCACATCTTAGAAAATAAAAGTAAAATAAAAATTAAAGAGTATGAAGGAAGGAAAATAAACTAATTACAAAAAAAAAAAGAAATAGGAACAAAAAAGTAAAGATCTAAACTATGAGCAAAAAGAAAAGAACAATAAAGGAAATCTAAACTATGCAAAAATATAAAAGTAAAGATCTAAACTATGAGCAAAAAGAAAAGAACAATAAAGGAAATCTAAACTATGCAAAAATATAAATCTATACTACAAAATAAATGCAAGAAAGAAAAGAACAATAAAGGAAATCTAAACTATGCAAAAATATAAATCTATACTACAAAATAAATGCAAGAAAATAAAGATATTGAAAGTAAATCTACTCTACCATGCATCAAAATAAATCTAATTCAAGAAGGTTCTAGTCCCTTGAATATGTAAAATAAGAAAAGAAAATATTACAAGAAAGTAAAAAATAAAAGAGAAATTTACATTCCAAGAGGGTTCTAGCCTCTTGATGAGGGCAAATCTTCAGCTTGATCTCCATCTTCATCTCATCTTCATCTTCATCTTCATGGTCAAACAAAGAGAAGAAAAGAAAAATATGAAGAGGTAAAAAAGTTCTATTATTAATTGCAACAAAAAGTTATAATTTTTCTTAATTAAGAGTAACCCTTCTCTCCAAAAGAAGTTTTTACGAAAATTTTCACGCTATAACCCCTCATTCTCTACCCCTATTTATAGCGTACAATAATGAATAAGAACCCTTGGATGAAACTTGACGAACAAGAATTAAAATTCAGCCACAAATCTGCTTCTGCCGACTACCAATCAGTTGGCTGACCGATTGGCCAATCGGTTGGTCGACCGATTGGTTCTTGGCAGATTGGTTTTTTTTTTCTTGACCCAATTTATTCATGGATCCTTGTGTTGTCTTGGGTCTTCTTTTATCCTCATATTTGGGCTTCAATAAATGATAGAAAATTAGGAAGTTAATGTCTTTTTAGCTTTTATTCTTAATTCTTCATTAACCAGCACATTAAGATAAAACATATCATTAGCAATATATTTATTGATATAAAACTAGATAATGATGGCATAAAAATGTTATTAAAATGTGATTATCAGTTCACGGTAGCAATGATATGAGCCTGCATCTATTCAGCCACTTCGTCAGCGTCAAGATGATAAGGAAGGAGGGACACTACTTCTTCCAGAAAGTGGGCGGCTCCAAGCTGGGGTTGATCATCCCTGATTCGAACAAGGATTGGAAGGAGAAGTTCATGTAGGCCTTTGAAGCTGACCATGTCTTGTTCTGTCCAATGTGGCTAGAGATCAGGAAAGATGTACTAAAGCCTATCCTTCTCTCTGTAGGATCTGAAATAGATACACTTGAACACTAGAGGGGGGGTGAATAGTGTTCTTTTAAAATTATTGCAAAGTAGATAATAAATTGCAAAGAAAAATGGCAATCTCAGAAATTTGCAAACACAAACACAAGGATTTTATACTGGTTCCACCAAACTGGTGTACATCCAGTCCCCAAGCAAATCCCGCTTGAGAGTTTTCACTATGATTTTGAATAAACTTACAAAATCAAATGCAAACCTGACCAATTTGCAAGTTCCTGCAAATTGCAACACCAATTGACAAACTCCTTGTCAATTTGAACACCAATCTCTAACCCAAGAGACTAACCCTCTCACAACCGAGAGAAAACTTGTTGAAGAAGAACACAATGATCCTATAAGCCTTGAATGTGTAATAATGTGCAGCAGTGGCTTAGGATTCTTTTAATCTTTGTAAAATTGCCTAATTGATTTGTTTTTGATGAAAGTATATAGGCAATTTCAGAAACTCTTCTTTTTCAGAAAATCAGAATGTTTTTCACTTAGGAAATTGCTCAAGAATCAAAGCTTATGGGTATGTATATTTCTCCAATTTTTCTGAACAAATAACCTATATATACCCCTTGAAAAGACAAGTTTTTAAAGTTTGAAAACGTTTAAAAACGGCCAAAAACTGTCAGATATTCAAATTCTGAAAACTGAAAAACTGTCTCTTGTAGTCGACTACTGTAGTCATTAGTCGACTACACTGAGTTCAGACAGACTCTGTGTTTTCGGAAAATGTTCTCAGTAGTCGACTATAATGATAATTAGTCGACTACACTGAGTTCAGACAGAAACTTGAAAATTTATATTTTTCTTCAGTAGTCGACTACTGTAGTCATTAGTCGACTACACTGTAAAAAGACAGAAACTTATGTTTCTGTCAAACATCTCAGTAGTCGACTATAATCTCTATTAGTCGACTATACTGTAAAAAGACAGAAACTTGTATTTGAGTTATATACATGAGTAATCGACTACTATCCTAATTAGTCGACTATTAAGATCAAAAATTCAGAAATAATGAGTTTTTATAATTAAGTTTTAACTATTATTCTAATGGTTAACATAGGGGATTTCTATAGTTAACCAACACACTAAGCCTGTGTTAGTGTATTCTAAAAATGTGTGTGTGTGCGTGTGTGTGATCAAGGCTTGTACAAATATTCTAAGCAAAGAAAAATTCAAATACATTATCTTTTGTTCTTCATTTTCTTCACTTCAAAATGCCTTGATATTCACTTGCACTTGTACATATTCTGATATTGAAATCTGCATATGAAAGTTAGTGCACACAAAATATAAATTGTTATCATCAAAACATTATCATGGAGAAATGATATTCAACATTCTCCCCCTTTTTGATGATAACAAATAATTTATGCATCATATTAAATTTTAAAACATGTAATACTTACTCCCCCTGCATATATGCAAAGTTTTTAACATTCATAATAAAAAATATAAAACTTAACTATTTCTCCCCCTTTGTTATCAACAAAAAGAAGAAGAACCTAAACATAACATAATTTCGTCAACATGAGTTAACACTTCAAACAAATCATCAAGGTTATGAACATAGTCCATAACTTCACCCATCCATATTGGTAGGCAAAGACTTGCCATAAAGACCACAAGTTCCATAATGTTCATCACCATTATCTGTTTAAAATATATAGCAGTTATATTAACGAACAAAATAGTAGCAAACTTAACACATATAATAGCAAACTTTTCATAATAGCAGGCTTAACACACAGTTATATTGTAGCAAACTTGACATAAAAGCAACATAACCACATAGTTTTAAACATAATAACAACCACATAGTTTTAAACATAAGAACATAATTGTTTTGACCAAAAAACAGAAACAAATTCTAAGGTGCTGGAGGAGGTTGTTGGCCTTGAAAATATGAATTAAGCTTTGAGTCCAAGTCTTCAAACTTTTTGATTAGGTCTTCTTGATTGCTGATGATATATCTGTTTTGTGCATATATAGCTCGTTGACCTGTTTCCAGTTCTAGGATACGTGCACTCAAAGTATTGTATTGCACGTCTGAAAAACATGAAGGTTCAGTAGGAAATGGTGGAGGTTGACTTGAAGAGGCTCCAGCTTGAGTTGAGGTTTGTGGAATATCTTCTTGTTGAAGTTCAGGTTCATTTTGAACAGGTTCATTTTGAGGATTGTGATCTTGGATTTCAAAATTTGTCAATTTCATCCTAGTTAGGGCATTTGAATCAAAAAATTCAATTGAACGGACAACAGATTTTTCAGATTTGAGATCAACATGGAATTTATCAAAGATCTTAGTCAGGAATGCACCATAAGGAAGAAATCCTCTAGGAATGGTCAGAAAATTATCAAAATAAACCTCAGCCCAATTAACTTGAATATTTCCCATAATAGCATATATAGCTTTTGCTAATTCTAGGGAAATGAAATGAAAACTTCCAGTTTTTGGAAATAAGTTATAGGCTAGGATACGAGCAATGAACCTAGGAAATGGACGAAGTTTGTTTGAATTGTTCAAAGGTTTTCCATGTCCTGGAAGAAATATGTGATTGGATAGCAAGTCTGAATCATTCATCCTAACAGAGCTAAGAGAAACTCCTTGATAAGGAATGTTGAATATTTTACCAATTGTTTTAGTAGTTAATTCAATCTCCATTCCTTTAACAAGGGTTTTAATTTTTTCAGAACCACCAATTGTACCCACACGTTCTATATTGGTATAGAACAGTTGCACAAGAAATGGGTATGATGGTTTCTTATTTTCAGCAGAAAATAACTCAAGCAAGCCCACATTTTCAAAATAAGAACTAAAGTTCCATGGGATGAAATCATCGAACTTCACAAATCGTCCTGTAAGAATTTCTAAAGTTGAAAGTCTGTTAAATTCTTCCAATAATTCAGGACTTCTTAAATAAACAATGATTTCATCATTGAGAGAACTGTGAGTTTGCTTAGCTTTCTTAGATCTAAACATGATGAACTAGATAAATAACAAGAGAATGAAAGATCAAGTTTAGAAGTATACCCCAAACAGTAGAAACCCTAGAATAGCCGACTATAGCCTGGATTAGTCGACTAATGAGCCTGATAGCTTGACAAGATTGAAAGACAAATAAAGAAATTGATGAGGAAATTTTAGAAACAAGAAAAGCCCTAACCTGGAATCGGTGAAACTGAAGAGAAGAAGATGGGGAAGATGGGTTTTCGGTTTTGGGTAGAGTTAGTGGGTTATTTTTGCTTTTTAATTTATCTTTTAATAATGTAAGGTTTAGATTAGATGGTAAATAGAATGTAGGGTCAAGATTAAATTTTAGATGAATGGTTAGGATTGGTGCAGTTAAAAATGAATGGTTTAGATGATTTTTACTAAAGTAAAACGGGTAGGGTTATTGGATATTGGGTTTAAAACATAAAAAATCCACTTTTTTTAATAAACTAAAGGTTCAGAATTAGTAGTCGACTAATAGTCAAAATAGTCGACTATACTGTAAAAGATAGAAGGTTAAGTTTTAGTTTTTAACTCTGAGTAGTCGACCAATATGTGAATTAGTCGACTACACTGTAATCAACAGAGAGTATTTTTAAGATTTTACATTGAGTAGTCGACTATAAAGGTAAGTAGTCGACTATAATCTGATTTTTCAGAAAAATAGTTTGTAAGAATTGTGCATGTAGTCGACTATAAGTTAGATTAATCGACTACTTAAGGTTTAAATTTATGTATTTTTGTTTTAAAAATTAATTTAAATCTTCAATTGAACATATACCTAATTCCCTTCTTAATTTAACATAAACTTCTTCTTTTAGTGGTTTTGTTAATATATCTGCAATTTGTTTATCTGTAGGTATAAACTCTAATGATATGTCACCTTTAAGAACATGATCACGTAAAAAATGATGTCTAATATCAATGTGTTTTGTACGTGAGTGTTGAATAGGATTTTTAGATAAATTAATTGCACTAGAATTATCACACATAATAGATGATATGGGACAATTTATGCCATAATCAGTTAAAGTTTGTTTCATCCATAATATTTGTGCACATGCAAGACTTGCAGCAATATATTCAGCTTCAGTTGTTGATAATGATACTGAATTTTGTTTCTTACTAAACCAAGATACAAGTGAATGTCCTAAGAAATGACATGTTCCACTTGTACTTTTTCTATCAGATTTACATCCGGCAAAATCAGCATCACTATATGATATTAAATCAAAAGAACTATGTTTTGGATAAAATAAACCATAATTTGTAGTATCTTTAATATATCTAAATATTCTTTTTACTGCTTTAAGATGTGAAACTTTAGGATTTGATTGAAATCTTGCACATAAACATACACTAAACATAATATCAGGTCTACTAGCAGTAATGTAAAGAAGTGATCCAATCATACCTCGATAGAGCTTTTGATCAACATTCTTACCATTTTCATCTTTGTCAAGAGATGTTGTAGTGCTCATAGGTGTTGGTTTGCTTGTTGAATTTTCCAATCCGAATCTTTTAAGTAAATCTTTTGCGTACTTGCTTTGATTGATGAAAATTCCTTCTTTCAATTGTTTAATTTGAAGTCCAAGAAAGAAATTTAGTTCACCCATGTGACTCATTTCAAATTCATCCTGCATATTCTTAGCAAATTCTTGACAAAGATTATTGTTAGTAGAACCAAAAATAATATCATCTACATATATTTGAATTAGTAAAATATCTTTATTTATTTTCTTAATAAACAATGTTGAATCAACTTTTCCAATATCAAAACCTGAAGTTAAAAGAAATTTCTTTAATCTATCATACCATGCACGAGGTGCTTGTTTAAGACCATATAATGCTTTCTTAAGTTTAAAAACATGATTTGGAAAACTTTCATGTTCAAAACCTGGAGGTTGTTCTACAAAAACTTCTTCATTTATAAAACCATTTAAAAAAGCACTTTTAACATCCATTTGAAATAATTTAAAATTCATAAAACATGCAAATGCAAGTAAAATCCTAATTGATTCTAATCGTGCAACTGGTGCATAAGTTTCATCATAATCAATTCCTTCTTCTTGATTATAACCTTGAGCAACTAATCTAGCTTTGTTTCTAACAACTTGACCAAATTCATCTAATTTGTTTCTAAAAATCCATTTTGTTCCAATAATGGATTTATTTTGAGGTCTAGGTATAAGATCCCAAACATTATTTCTAGTAAATTGATTAAGTTCATCTTGCATAGCTATTATCCATGAATCATCAAGAAGTGCTTCTTTTATATTTTTAGGTTCAATAGTTGAAATAAAAGCATTATGAGCAATCAAATTAAAATGTGATCTAGTAGTTACTTTGTCAGATATATTTCCTATAACTAAATCATGTGGATGATTTTTAACTTCTACAAAATCTTTAGGTAAATCATTTTGTAGATTATCATCTTTTGTAATATCTATCATAGGAGTATCTTGTATGGTATCAATTACATCATCATCATTATTTAGTATAATAGGTATTTTTGAAAAACTTTCATTAAAAGAAACATGTAAAGATTCTTCAATAACTTGTGTTCTTTTGTTATAAATTCTATATGCTTTACTGTGATTAGAATATCCAACAAAAATTCCTTCATCGGATTTTGAATCAAATTTATCTAAGTTATCCTTTGTATTTAAGATAAAACATTTACAACCAAAAACTTTAAAGTAAGATACTTTAGGAATTTTGTTATAAAATAATTCATAAGATGTTTTCTTTAAAATAGGTCGTAATAAAACTCTATTTAATACATAACAAGCTGTTGATACGACTTCTGCCCAAAAATATTTAGGTAAATTACTATCACATAACATGGTTCTAGCACATTCTTGTAAGGTTCTATTTTTCCTTTCTACAACTCCATTTTGTGGAGCAGCTCGAGGAAAAGAGAATGTGTGTGATATACCATGTTGATCACAATAATTTGCAAATAATTCATTTTCAAATTCACCTCCATGATCACTACGTATAGAGATAATAGAAGTTGATTTTTGATTTTGAATTTTCTTGCAAAATATAGAAAACTCATTAAAAGCATCATTTTTATGTTTAAGAAAAATTACCCAAGTGAATCTAGAAAAATCATCAACAAGAACAAATGCATATCTACTTCCATTTAAAGATGCTACTCTAGATGGACCAAAAAGATCTATATGAATTAATTCTAATGGTCTATTTGTAGATATTATATTTTTAGATTTAAAAGAAGATTTGTGCATTTTTCCTTGTTGACATGCATCACAAAAATTATTTTTAAATGACATCTTAGGCAAACCATTTACTGAATCATTTTTAGAAATCTTAGACATATGTTTAAAGTTAACATGTCCAAAACGTTTATGCCATAAAATAGAATCATTAGATGATGCAATAAGACAATGTTCATTTGAAATATTATTCATTGATAACACATATATGTTATTTTTTCTATAACCTTTAAAAATAATGGTTATTAAATCAATATCATAAATTAAGCATGATTCTTTTTCAAAAACAATTTTATAACCTTTATCACAAAGTTGACTAATACTTAGTAAATTATGTTTAAGACCATTAACTAATAAAACATTATCAATGATAGGTTTGTTTGGATTACCTACGGAACCAATACCGATGACTTTTCCTTTGTTGTTATCTCCAAAAGTAACGGTACCTCCATCCTTGTTTTGAAAAGATGACAACAATTGAATATTTCCAGTCATATGTTTAGAGCAACCACTATCTAAAATCCACCTATCTTTCTTGGGTACCTGAAAAAATAAACATTTACATTTTGGTACCCATACTATGTTGGGTCCTTTAAATTAGCCTTTAGGAAACCAAACCCATGAAGAGTTTGATTTACTTAAATAATTAGATGATAAACAAATATTTTTAATAAAATCAGAAATATAAAAATTCTTATTAAAAGAAGATAATTCTTTTGGAACCCAAATAGAAAAGAATTTTGATTTCTTTTTATACAAATTTTCATATTTATAATCATGCAAATCACAAGAAGGTTTTACAAAAATTGTATTCTTTGATTTGTTTTTATTAATTTGAAAACCTAATCCTTTTGTCTTTTGTGATTCTCTTTGAAAAGAAAGAATATTATTAAGATTTTCTTTTCCTTTATTAAATTTGCTTACATTTAAACATATATCTTCATATCTTGATTTAAAAGAAGAAATATCTTTATCTAAACTATTAATTCGAATATTTAACTTATTACATTCTGATTTTAAATATTTATTTTCATTAGATAAATTATCATTTTCTTTTAGTAAAGAAAAATTTTCTTCTTTTAATTCAACTAATTGAGAATTAGTATAAGTAGAGGAATTTAAATCTGAAATTTCTTCACGTAACCTTTTATTCTCACCTTTAAGAAAATTATGTGAAATTTTTAATCTTATAAAAGTTTCATATAATTCATTAAAAGCATCTAAAAGCTCTTCATTTTCACTTACATCATCTTGTGCCATGAAACACATGTGAGCACTTTCCTTTTCTTCAATTTCTTCATCTGAGGATGATTCATCACTATCATCCCAAGTGACCGCCATTGCTTTCCTCTTCTTGTTATTTTGAATATTGTTGAAGTTGTTGAAATAACTTGATTTTTGTTTATTCTTCAACATTGGACAATCTTTCTTCATATGCCCTGGTTTATTACACTTAAAACAAAGAGGGTTAGTTGAATTTGAATTCTTAAATTTAAAATTACCTCTTTTGATGAATTTTCGAAATTTTCGTGCAAACATGCCCATTTCTTCATCATTATCATCTGAATCTTCTTTATCTGAAGTAGTATTAAATGCAAGAACTTTCTTGTTCTTAGATTCTTCATCATTCTTCCTATCTTCAAGTTGTACTTCATATGCCATAAGATTACCAATAAGATTTTCAACCGTAAGAGTTGACAAATCATTGGCTTCTTCAATAGCGGTAACTTTCTTTTCCCATTGTGGAGTAAGTGAACGAAGTATCTTTCTTACCATCTCCACTTGAGTATATGTTTTTCCAAGACCAATAAGAGAATTTGTGATGTCGGTGAATCTTGTGAACATTTCTCCAATAGTCTCATTTTCCTTCATCTTGAATAATTCAAATCTGTGCACAAGAACAGAAATTTTAGATTCTTTAACTTTAGTAGTACCTTCATGAGTTACCTCGAGTGTGTGCCAAATATCATATGCGGATGTGGCCGTTGACACCCTATTGAACTCATTCTTGTCAAGTGCACAAAATAAGGCATTCATTGCTTTAGAATCCAAATTCGCATTGTTCCTTTGAGATGTAGTCCATTCCGCGAAAGGAGTTGTTGGTTTCTCATATTTTGTTTCAACGACGTTCCAAAGTTCGTAGCCAAGAGATTGGAGATAGATCTTCATCCTACACTTCCAGTAGTTGTAGTTCGTGCCATCGAACATTGGAGGACGATTTGTAGAGTGACCTTCCTTGAATTGTGATGTATTTGACAATGCCATCTTTCACCTTGCTCTGATACCAAATGTAGGATCTGAAATAGATACACTTGAACACTAGAGGGGGGGTGAATAGTGTTCTTTTAAAATTATTGCAAAGTAGATAATAAATTGCAAAGAAAAAATGGCAATCTCAGAAATTTGCAAACACAAACACAAGGATTTTATACTGGTTCCACCAAACTGGTGTACATCCAGTCCCCAAGCAAATCCCGCTTGAGAGTTTTCACTATGATTTTGAATAAACTTACAAAATCAAATGCAAACCTGACCAATTTGCAAGTTCCTGCAAATTGCAACACCAATTGACAAACTCCTTGTCAATTTGAACACCAATCTCTAACCCAAGAGACTAACCCTCTCACAACCGAGAGAAAACTTGTTGAAGAAGAACACAATGATCCTATAAGCCTTGAATGTGTAATAATGTGCAGCAGTGGCTTAGGATTCTTTTAATCTTTGTAAAATTGCCTAATTGATTTGTTTTTGATGAAAGTATATAGGCAATTTCAGAAACTCTTCTTTTTCAGAAAATCAGAATGTTTTTCACTTAGGAAATTGCTCAAGAATCAAAGCTTATGGGTATGTATATTTCTCCAATTTTTCTGAACAAATAACCTATATATACCCCTTGAAAAGACAAGTTTTTAAAGTTTGAAAACGTTTAAAAACGGCCAAAAACTGTCAGATATTCAAATTCTGAAAACTGAAAAACTGTCTCTTGTAGTCGACTACTGTAGTCATTAGTCGACTACACTGAGTTCAGACAGACTCTGTGTTTTCGGAAAATGTTCTCAGTAGTCGACTATAATGATAATTAGTCGACTACACTGAGTTCAGACAGAAACTTGAAAATTTATATTTTTCTTCAGTAGTCGACTACTGTAGTCATTAGTCGACTACACTGTAAAAAGACAGAAACTTATGTTTCTGTCAAACATCTCAGTAGTCGACTATAATCTCTATTAGTCGACTATACTGTAAAAAGACAGAAACTTGTATTTGAGTTATATACATGAGTAATCGACTACTATCCTAATTAGTCGACTATTAAGATCAAAAATTCAGAAATAATGAGTTTTTATAATTAAGTTTTAACTATTATTCTAATGGTTAACATAGGGGATTTCTATAGTTAACCAACACACTAAGCCTGTGTTTTAGTGTATTCTAAAAATGTGTGTGTGTGCGTGTGTGTGATCAAGGCTTGTACAAATATTCTAAGCAAAGAAAAATTCAAATACATTATCTTTTGTTCTTCATTTTCTTCACTTCAAAATGCCTTGATATTCACTTGCACTTGTACATATTCTGATATTGAAATCTGCATATGAAAGTTAGTGCACACAAAATATAAATTGTTATCATCAAAACATTATCATGGAGAAATGATATTCAACACTCTCGGCTGAGGAGAGGCAGAAACTAGAGAAATTCAAAACTATGCTGAGTCTCAAGAGACTAATCTCCTATAGACGACTTCTCTTCGTTTGGCCAGCATATCCGGTATTCTTCCTACTGAAGTCGATACCATTCGGGCGGCGGTCTTAACTCTTTCCTTTAGCTATTGAAGAGATGGAGGAGATTGATCAGAATCAACTTGGTTCGAGTTGACTCGGTTAAGGCAGTGAAGGCTGGTGTTTTGAATTCAAGCCCCAAGAAAGGCCCACCTTCAGACCTCCCTCTCTCCAAGCCGGCCAAGGTAATTATTTTAAATAAGGCTCTAACCGCTCGGCCAGCAAATGGAGAAAAAGTAGCTCCACCTGTTGAGCCAGTGGGGGGAGAAGAAATAGACGTGTCTGCTGAGGTCAAGAGCCTAGCAGAGGAGTCGATAGCCCCGGCTTGGCTCGGCAAGGAACTTGTTGAGGTGTTGGGTACAGCCATCGAGGAGGCATCTCAGCCTTAGGTAGTTGATGAGATGCTAAGGGCCAATGAAACTTTAGTCATAGGCCACAACTCTCAGTAGCCTTTTCGCCATTGCATTAGCGAGCTCGACCCCCAAGTGAGGGGGGATCTTAGAGATACGCTGATGGATGTGTCATGAGAAGGCTTCATGCATAGAGAGGAGATTTTTGAGAATGACAAGTTCATCTCCAAGAAACCTCTCAATAAGGAGAGCTCGGCCCTGGAGTCTCGGCTAGCTCAGTCTCAAACATTGGAGCCATTCTCCCTTCCTAGGGATGATGATATCCTGGGGGTGATGCCTAGTGTCAACCTCCACCAAGCCCATAAGGGCGTTTTGCTCCGAGCGGCTTTAATTGAGCAAGAGCTATTCTCTAAACTGGACTATGTGCATAGACTTCCTACTAATTTTTAAAAGGCACTAGAGGATGAGAGAACAGCTAAGGAGATGGCCAAGAAGAAAGTTATTGCTTTGAAGGCTGAGCGAGAGGTTTGGAGCTATAGTGAAGGCAAATGGTGTCGGGAGTTAGAGAAGAGGGAAAGCATAATTCAGGGGCTTTAGAGGCATCACGTCAAGTAGTCAGCCATGATTGCCAAGTTGAAGGAGTAGATTGGGCAATACTAGCACGAGATCATAGAGCGAGATGGCCAAATCAAATATCTAGCTGAAGAGGTCGAGGGTGAGAAGCATGCAAGAATAGATTCTTGAAAATACATCTGATGTGATCGCCTGATTACTGAGAATCTAAAGTTCGATCTCCTAGAGGAGCAGTCAACCCATAAGGCATCTCTAGACGCCATCCGATCTCTGGAAGTGTTGTTAGCCTGCAAGGTAGGCTTTGTCTATCTTCTTACTTTGCTCCCTCCGGAGTCCCGACCCAGCTAAGACCGCATCTATTATCCCTCCTGCATCTCTAACTACCTTCATATTTTGAAGGGTATAGAGACGAAGGGAGAGGGAATAATACTGGATGTGGGTGATGGGGATGAGGAAGGCGAGTCGGGTGATGATCAAAGCAAGACTGCTACTGCTGTTGTTCAGCTGAACCCTGCTCCCGAGTCGAGTACCACTCTTCAAAGCCCGACTCCCGACCCAAGCCAAGCTCCATGATGATATCTTTTGTATCTCTTTTATTTGTAAATACAAATGTAAATGGTGATGTAAATTCCGTGATATAAGAATGAAAATTTAAACTTTTTTCCTTCTCGTTCGATATATGCTTGTGTTTTATCTTGTTCACTTTTTTTACTTTATAGTTTTGCTTGAATGATGAGATCAGTTGTTTGAAATGAGTCAATTCTTGGAGTTGACGTGACTCTAGTATGAGTAGGGCGTGTTGCGATTCGATCTCGTACTCCACTTGTTGGTGAATGGAGCATCTTGGTTTTACTCAAGTGATTGATACCAAGGTCTTTGGTCTTAAAACCCGACTGAGAGGTTGGCGTGCCTTGGTTTTATCCTAATAGGGCACCACATGGCACCAAAGTCTGTTTTCAATGGCGTGCCTTGCTTTTACTTGTGTGGTACCAAGGTCTTAGGTAGAGTGCTTTAGGCTTAGGTGGGTGCCAAGGTCTTTATGCCAGAGTCGACCGAGTTGATGATGTGCCTTATTCTTACCTTGAAAATGTACCAAGGTCTTTTGTTGATGGCGTGCCTTGGTTTTACTCATGTGGTACTATGATCTTTTTTTATGAGTTGACTCGACTGGGCCTCTTGCATTGGGTTTATTCATAATAACACCAAGGTCTTAGTGTGCGTGCCTTGGTCTTACGTTGATGCTAAGGTCTTAAAATGAGTCGGCTATGTTGTAGTGTCTTGGCCTAGTATTCCTATGAAAAGTTATGGTACTGCTGGAGTACAGCAAAATGGAGTTAAAACTCAAAAAAGATTTTCTATCACATGGAACATGTACAAACAAAATTATTGAAAATAATTCTTAACGTGCTTAATGTTCCAGGGATGTTGTAAAATCCTTCCATTTGAGCTTCTCAATCAATAAGTGCTTGGGCGCACTTCTTCGATGACTATTATAGACGTCAAAAATTACCTATAGGTTCCCACACATAGTTCGAGACGGAAAGAAGATGATCAACATCATTATCCGAATCAAGGAGAATTATCTAACGCCGACAAGCGCATGAAGTGAATTGGCAAACCATTAATGTCATAGCAACAAGCCACCGGAATTGCAATGCAAGGGACCGCTTGCTCATCAGCTACCTCCAAATGGCCCGCGCGCTCATCAGCTACCTCCAAGTGGCCCGCGCACTCACTAAGCCACCTCTAAGTGGCCCGCACACTCATCAGCCAGTACCAAGTGGCCTGGGCACTCACCGACCACCTCCAAGTGGCCCGCGCGCTCATCAGCCAGCACCAAGTAGCTCACGCACTCATTGGCCACCTCCAAGTTAATGAAATGCATAAAGTGAATTGGTGAAGTGTACAAGTCAGTGAAACGACAAAATGCGCGTAACGACAAAACAAGTCAAACCCAAAAGACCATAATAGCTCTGGTTGCCGAGTCATATCGAAACAACTCCACCAAAGCCAGGTGGCTTGGCTAAGGCCGAGCCACCACATGGTGGCTCGCACAGATCAGAGCCACCGTGAGGGGGCTCGCGCCCGGAAGAGCCCAAAACACATTTTTGGACGGGTTTTCTTAGGATTTTCTCATTTCAGAGCCTCCTAACTATTTTGAGGCTATCTCTAAACATGGTTAAGTGGTTTTTTACTAAGGATAACATCAAATCATTAATTCCTATCCGAAAACACTACAACTGAAGCCTATAAATACATGTCTACGGCCCTATACGCAGGATGGCTGAAATCGGAGGCATGGTGCTGTCAAATTAAAGAGTGGAGCATGAATTTTAGAGAAGCTAGTAGGACTTGTTGAAGTTCTTTGGCATAAAAAAAGAGAGTTTGAGAGATCTGAGGCCTATCTCCCTTTCATCCGGATTAAACTTAGTTTTGATATCGAGAAGAGTCGTAATCTTGCTTGGTCGAGATTATCACTTCTATGATTATTTCCTTTGTGAAGCAAGAGCATTAATTTTTCATTCTATCAATCGGATCTAATCCATGACGGTCCACGGACTAACACGTCCCCAGCACAGGTAAAGATCTCATGCAAGTAGCGGGTGATAAACATCCTCTGCGTGTGTTTTAAGAGAGTTGTAATTTTGTTTATTTTCATTATAACGAGAGATCAAATAAATAGATACACTCTCTTGAATCTGTAATTGATAAATAATTATAATGGATTCAGCAATGAATAAACCAACTTTCACCCTAAACATGCTAGCGACCATAGTAGGAGGCAACAGTCTCGCTTCCGAGGCTGTCGTGTCACAACCACGAATCAAAATCCTGGTTGAAGAAGAGGTCGAGTACAAGTTTGACCAAGCCAAGTTTTAGGAATACCTCTCCTCATCCTTATCAAGATCTTCCTCGTCCCATAAGAACAGGAAGATATCAGCATTAAAGAAGGCTCAGAGTGACTCTCGTCCAATTATTGATGAGGCATCCCCTCGCAATGCTCCTCCGACATCCAATGAAGCTAAGATTTCAGATCACAACTCTTATTCAGTCCAGGAGTTCTTTAATGAAGGCGCACCAATTCTGACAAAGAGGGCTCATCAGAGGCAACGCCAATGTCTCGCACGTCAACTTGTCAAGTCCTTGGAGCTAGTTGACGTGATCTATTATCACACGGATCTGAAGTTCTGGGAGTGCCAAGCACCTCAACAGCAAGAAAATGGCCCCTCCTCCAAGCAATCAGCCAGCGAATGGTCTGTATCAAAAGGACCCATTCAACTCTAGAGGAGCGCATCTAAAAGTGTTGCGCATGTGCCTTAGTATGAAAGGCGCAAGACACAAAGGAAGATAAGGTGTCCAAGAAACCACCAAAACCACACCAAGAATGGAGGACAAAATCCAAAACAACGATTCGGACAAGTGTCGAGACACCTGAAAATTGTGAGCCATCCAACCGTGGCTCGACCAGGGTCAAGATAACCAATGGTAGCTCGACCAAGGCAGAGCCAGCAAAGGGTGGCTCGACCATGGTCG
>NC_033799.1:39953190-39979714 GCF_001876935.1 Asparagus officinalis | reverse complement strand
GAGCCAGTTCTGCCTGGCCGACACTTGCCTTACCTCCCGTGGTCATTTCTGAGTCCTCATCTGCTTCTGTTCCAGTTCAAGTTGATCTAGTACCTTTGATGAAGTCCTATGGTAGCATGGATCTTTCCCGATTCAAGATGAAGATCACGGATCGCCCATGTCCTTTGCATAGGAATCGAGGCAAACTTCCGATCAAAGAACGCTTGGGTCAGGTGAATGAATCCCGAGTGACTATTCAAGCTGGGGGTTATACACGCACTCCCTTCAAGTCAAAGCCATCCCATGAAGGGAAAATTCCGATAACCGCCCACTTGGAGTTATGTGTCAAAGTCCAAGAGCCCGTTGAGGTCGCATGTTCTCATAGGCGTGGTCCCAAACGTGTGACTCCTAAGAACACTAATAAGGTGTCACATCCTCAGAAGAAGACATCTACATTACATGATAACATTAGACCTGGGGATTCAAACCAACCACCAATAGGTTGCTCCGGCCATAATGTCGATAAGTTCTACTATCAGGCTGGGGTTACGAATAAATCTCGAAAGAGAAGTATCCCAGAATTGGATTCTCACTATCCTTGTGAGAGGTTAATCAAGGTAGAATTATCAGAGTGTAGCTACCCTAAGACCGCTCCACAAAGGGTCTCAGTATTCAAAAGAATCTCCACCGAAGTGTCTGAATCTAAAGCAAGATGCTTCTATGAGAAGAAATCTGTTAGTCATGATGACAAGCTTCCAGAAGTTACCATCAATGTGGCCGATAAAGGAGAATCAACAAGGTGTTACAACCCTGACTCTTTCTCAGAGGCATCTCAGCGCATCACTTGGTTACGGTCAGGAACTAGACGACCTGGACCGGATAAAGGGCCCTCCTCAGAGGATGAAATGTCATACGCTAATTCCGCGATTGTTCCTGATAATACGGTGTCCAGCAGAGGACAATCTCGTGAGGTGTTCATGATCAATGCTGAACAAATGACCAAAATCCTCGAAGACGCTCTGGCCAAGCAGAAAGATAATTTCAAATTTGAAATAGAAATGACTATGCAATGGATAAGGGAATTGCATGATCAACAGATTCAAGCTTTATCAAATCAGATTAGTAAATCTAGTCGTCGCAACGCTACTAATCAGGTAGATAGCGATTCAGACATGGATGATAATCTCAATGCTGATACCCCTCCTGTTGATCAAAATGTTGGGGGTGGTCATACTGAGGATGACAACGCTGGGGGTGGTCCAGTTATTCCTCCCTGAAATCACCCGAAGAAAAATGCGGGGGAGAACGAGAAAATAAAAGACTTGGAGAGCAAGATCAACGAATTAATGTCTGCTCACATGGTAAAAAAGACTGGTATTCCATGTCCCTACCCAAGTGAGTGGGAGTCAATCCCATATCCGACGAAGTTCAATCTAATTAACTTTATGTCATTCGACGGAAAGGGCTCACCACTCAACACCTAATTTACTTTAAATCCTACCTGGGTGTGATCTCCGATAATGAATCCTTGATGGTCCGGTCATTCGTTGGCACCTTTCATGGACCTGCCTTCGATTGGTACTGTCGTCTTAAGCCAGGAAGTATGAATAGCTGGGACGACATAGAAATATCATTCCTTAACAACTTCTTCAATAGTGACACCAAAGTGTCAATCAAAGCTCTTTTGGACTAGAAGCAAAAGGACGGTGAATCAGTTGATAGCTTTGTTAAACGCTTCTGTAACAAGGTAATAAATTACAGGGATCCTGTCACAAAAGAATTCATCTTGCAAACATGCCACACCAATCTCTCCTTTGATGTGCTGGAAGCCCTGGGGGTCGTGTCATCCACAACATGAAAAGAATTAAAATTGAATGGGGAACAGGCCAAACACTTTCTCAAAAGAAAAAAACTTGAAAGAGGCCAATCGACGACTAACCTCCCTCCCCTCTGTAGGTGTAAATTTTGATCTCCCAAAAATAGGGAACTTCGTTTGTATTGATAATAACAGCTTATTACAAACTAATAATCAAATGTTTACAACAGAAGCGGAGGGAAGGCCCTCCTTGTTTAACGTGGGTTCCTCGGTGGCGATAGGACGCATCGTTCGGTGCTCGTGCCGAGTCTGCTTCCCTTGGACTATTCGATCGAAGTTACTGCCGGAGCTTCTGCTCTCTAATGAGGGAGCCTTTAGCAAAGGTCCAGGTTCAACCTTTGGGAGATTAGCCAGCAGAATATGCAACAGCCAATCCCCTTTTCATGTTGGCCTTCTTGTTTTGATGATGTTTAACAAATAATTTATTACTAATGTTGTTTGTCTAGTGTTTGTGCATTCCTATGTTTTGTAGACAAACAACATTGTTGGAGGATGGATGAAATAGAGCTTCAACGATCATATCCAAAGGAGGTTGGCGGAATGTCGGTGAAGCCTTGCTATTCAAAGTTCAAGATCCAAGTTCAAGCTTCATCCGTGAGATTACCAAGTCAAGCTTATTGAAGATCAAGATCATTGCTTGGGTAATTTAGTTTAGGAATTTATATTATGTGTGTTAGTACTTTAAGCTCAATCATATACACTATATATATATATAGTCATATATATATATATAAGTTTTGGTTTCTATGCATATATATAGTTATATATATACATACATGTGTTTTGAGTTTTTATGATTATATATATGAAATTATATATTTCATATTTTCTATTGTGTTTTTGAAAACATTGCATAGAATATGCAATTTTGTGAAAATATTGTATTCTTAGTTTGTAGACTTCAATATCAGTTTATACATGTTTTACTAAGTCTATAAAAACATTTCACAAAGTTTCAAAAGTTGGTTTATGTCAAAACATCAAAATTCAAGTATCTCATATTTTCATGTTTTGGACTATTTTGTAAAATGATGATATTTTTCATTTGGGAGGTCCTTTCTGAAAACCAGTCGCTGTAGCATGTTTATTATCATGTCTACAATCATTCCCCAAAGTTTTACATTTTTTGGAATTTATTTGATATTTTTAAACAGTGTTTTAAAATCAGCAAATCAGGTTTTGAGTATGTCACTTTTCGGTCGACCGAACCGGTCGACCGAACCTGAGTTCTTGTGCTCACTGTGTGACAGAGAGTCTATCGGTCGACCGGTCCGGTTGACTGAAAGCTCCATCGGTCGACCGCATCGGTCGACCGACGAAGTCTCTGCTTGTTTTTTGTTTTTCAAACCTGCTCGCGGTCGACCGGATTTTTTCGTCGGTCGACCGAATTCTTTTTTCGGTCGACCGAACGATCTGTCGGTCGACCGAACGATCTGTCGGTCGACCGACAATAGATCCGTTAGACACTAACGGCTATTTTTCTAAGCTGTCTTCTGGGGACTTTTCTGTCTTTTTGATTGGGGTTTTTGGCTGAGTTGTGAGAGGGTATAAGTACCCAATTGCTGATCTCTTTTCAAGGTATCAAGAAGTGTTTTAAACAAAGTTTTTAAACAAGGGTTTAGGGTTTTACTGTTTGTTTAAAGTTTGGGTTTCTGTTTACAAAGGAGGAAGTTTTCACTACAGATTTAGGGATTCATTCTCAATCCCCTTCATCCTCTTCTTTGTGTTCTTAGAGAAGTTTTCTAACTCTTTTCTCTAGCAATTTCATTATTGATTTTCATATTCTTATTATTGCTAGTTTGCTATTTGAGTTAGATTTCATTTTACTCATTGTTACACACTAGCTTTTTTATATATTTGATTATCATTGTTATTAAGCTAGAACTACATTGAGTTTAGTTTTGATTTATATCTCTTTGTTCACACACAACCTTTTGAGCTTATTGTATTTACATTCATAGTATAATTTAGGGTTGTGGGTTTGTGACATTGAGAGTGAGCTTAATTGAGTTCTCACCTTGTTTTGAGAACAATCATTTGTCATATTTGTGCTTATTGTGAGAATCACTTTGTAATACACTTGTACACCGAGTGAGGAGTGTGTGGTGAGAGTCGGGGATCGTCCCAAGAGGAGTGGCGTCGGTTGACGTGCCTAGGGAGAGGTTGTAACCGAGCACTTGAGGGAGACACGGCTAGGTCCAACACTTAGTGGGTGTAGAGTGTGATTGCAAGAGTGTGAGTTGTAGAGTTTTCGGTTAGCTAGAAAACCGAGTGTGTAGAAGAAGTTCCGGCTTCCAAACCGGATTGTGTTAGTGGATTTCTCCCCGGGAGTGGGGAGCGGAGACGTAGGACGGAAGGTCCGAACTCCGTGATCATATTGCTTGTTTGAGTGTGCTTTGGCGTTCATTCATATTTATGTTCATATCTTATATCGCCATTGTCATTAGCTCATTATCTATATCATCCACTATCTTATTTAGATTGTTTATCCTTGTGTAGTTTATATATCCTTGCATATATATATTCATCATATAGGATATATCTCTTTGTTTGCATTGCTTATCCTAGCTTATATATCTTGTGGTAAATTCATATTTGCTAGGATAACTTGTTAATATATTTTAATTGGCATTTAATCGGATTAGATTAGCATAAGACCCTAATCACCTCCCCTCTAGGGTCTAACAGTTTAGAGATATCCTGTTGTTCACCTGCAATAGGAGCGGTCATTCGAGGAGCCATGTTTTACATCACGTCACTTAGGAATGGGAAAGCCCATCCTCGTATGCGTGACAACGGCTGTCAGATACTCGAGTGGATATGGCCAACTCACTGAGCGCCGGCGGCCCTCCCTTCTGCTTGGACAAGTGAGGTAAGCTACATTTATGAGGGTGCAGGCTGTTTCGGCGCCTGTCCGCTCATTCGTACTTGTGGATGGCCATCTGACGGGGCTGGAGTATTGTGCCCCCCCTACCCTCACATCACGGAAAATAAGGAAGGTTTGTCCTCACGAGCTTGGGACTGCAGGCAGACTTGGGTCTGCAAGCAGACTTGGGTCTGCAGGCAGACTTGGGTCTGCGGGCGAGCTTGATCGTGTAGGCGAACTTCGAGCTGTAGGCGAGCTTCAACTGCAGGCGAGCTGGGACCGCAGGCGAGCAGGCAGACTTGGGTCAGCAGGCGATCTTGCAGGTGAGCTGAGTCTGCAGGCGAGCTTGGACTGCAGGCATACTTGGATCTGCAGGCGGAGCTGGGGATTGCAGGCAGACTTGGGGTCTGCAGGCGGATTTGGGACTGCAGGCAGACTTGGGTCTGCAGGCGGATTTGCGACTGCAGGCAGACTTGGGTCTGCAGGCGGATTTGCAACTGCAGGTGAAGCTGGGGACTGCAAACGAACCTGGGTCTGCAGGCGATCTTCAAGCCGTTAGGCGAGCTCTATAGCATGGATCGAAGAATAGGCCGTAACTTTCAAACCGTAAGTCGGAATTGGACGAATTATATATGAAAATCGCCTATCTCGACGAGATGGAGCCATCCGAACTGAGCCAAAGGCTTCGGTTCGCTTCCTCCGTTTCGCCAAATTCCTTACGGTTTGGGAGATATCTGCGTTTTCCCCTTTTTCTGCTATTTCGGGCGAGGTTTTAGCAGTTTTGTTCTGAACTTCTCTGATAAGGATTAAAGGCAATTTTTATTGCCTACGAAACCCCCTCCAAAGTTTTCATTCCTGAATCGGGCCGCATGAGGTCTGGAACACTTTGGATATGAAGACCCGTAAAGTGATCCCCACTCAGATGGAGTGAGGAGACCTCCAACAAGCTCGGTGAAGCTGACCTCTTCGCTCGCAGCTGATGATCGCCTTCTAGGATTTTGAGCAAACCCTCAGCTATCAACGAACTTGATTCGTCTTTACCAACTACCGTTTGAGTTGGACTAGCCATGCTCTTGCCCTTAGCATGGTAAGTTGTCGAGGAGTCTCTCTTAGGCTCAATGCTAAAATTTCTCCTCTATCCTTAGCCTTTCGAGGCGTTTGGATTTAAGGGAGCAGTTTAACCTCGTATACCAGTCGGAGGGTAGGAGCAGTTTAGACTCATGCACCAGTTGGAGTGTAAGGGGGCAGTTTAGACTCATGCACCAGTTGGAGTCTAGGGGGGAAGCTTATCTTAGGGCAAAGATGAAGACGAACCCTGATTTGTCTTCTCTTGGGGCAAAGACGAACCCTGAAATAGCAGCACATCGCATAGTAGGCCACTATCAAACAACAACGCCTTTTATGGGAAAGACGGTGCTGGGAGAATCAAATCGTTCAGGGACGTATGAGTATGACAACTAATTGGACAACGTTATTTGTTGGAATGACGGTGTCGGCTATCAGAGGTAATCGTTAACGTGATAGGAATTGCCGCGATCGGAGCGACTTTGAGGACCTACCATCCTTTTGAAGAGGATTGGTAAGTTGATTTTGTCAGAGGTGTAGTGTTAACATGACAGTGGGAGTTTATTGCGATTTGAGCAACTCTATGGACCTACCATCCTATTGAAGAGGACTAGTAAGTTGATTCGTCAGAGGTGACCGTTAACATGACAGTGGGGGTCCCACCATCCTATTGAAGAGGATTTGCGGGGGATTGTGGCTTTGGTCCTAATTATCTGAAGGTTTGACCAAGTGGGAGTTTGATGCAGCACACCTGAACTGCTAGTATCGCCTGTTTTGAGCGATTCGCCATAAATGGAAACCTGGCTCAAGAAGTGGGGCTCGCCTAACTGCTAGGCTTGCCTGATTTGAGCGGTTCGCCCGTACTAGGAACCTGGCTCAAGAAGTGGAGCTCGCCTAACTGTTAGGCTCGCCTGATTTGAGCGGTTCGCCCGTACTAGGAACCTGGCTCAAGAAGTGGAAGTATAGGGAATAGTTTAACCTCTTATACTAGTTGGAGGATCAGAAGAAGCAGTTTATACTCGTGTACTTGTTGGAGTGTTTGGGGATTATCAGAGGTGATTGTTAACGTGATAGCTTTGTGGACCCGCCGTCTTGTTGAAGAGGACTAACGGGGGAAATTTGGAGGAGACTATCAGAGGTAATAGTTAACTTGATAGTTTTAAAAGATCCATCGTCAAGTTAAATGAGACTGATGGAGAAATGACTATCAGAGGTAACAGTTAACTTGATAGTTTTGTGGGCCCGCCGTCCTATTGACGAGGATCAACGGGGGAAATCACAGGATATGAGGAAATGGTCTCCACTACCAAGGCATCTTGGTCATCATCTCCTCGAAATTCATGCGGGTCTTCGTCACCCATATGCTTGAGCATGCTCTCGACTTGTTCTCCTTGGCGGAGTAAGTCTTTCCATGAGCGAGCTTCAACAACGCCCATATTAGACAGAACGTTGATGGAGAGATTGTTTCGGCACATCTCGATGAGCGTGGCCTCGGAAACTCGATCGCGGGAATGCAACGATCGGTTTCTGAATCTCTTGACAAAGCTGCTTACAGACTCTGTCTTCCTCTGCTTCACAGTTAGCAGGGTGGCCATAGATACTTCTGTGTCATCGTCGAAGAATCTGGCCACGAAGAGCCTTTCCATGTCCTTCCAGCAGGTGATGGACCTGGGCTTCAATCTGCGAAACCATTCAAAAGCGACCCCCTTGAGGGTACCAATGAACAGTCGAGTCATAATGGGATCGTTTCCCACTATGTGTCCAGTTTGCGCCTGGAAGTAGTAGATGTGCTGGGTAGGAGAACCCTTGCCATTGAACTGTAGGAGGTCCAGCGGCTCAAACTTTGTCGGGTAGGAGACCGCATCCCATTCAATTGGATACGGCCTGACAACCCCCAGCTTGTTCACATGCTTCTGGAGCTTCAAGGCATCGAGTTGACTTTGGAGATCGTCAAACCTCTTGTCTCTTGGGTATGGCCCGAAGATGACGCTCCTCTAGATGACTCGGATGGGGAGTGAGAAGGAGTAGGCACCCGCTCTTTATGCTTCAAGGATTTATGCGAAGCCCGCGAAGTCCTCTCTCTCTTCCTCTTTTTCTCGCTCAGGAGCTGCTCCAACATCTCCTTTAGGGAGTCGATGGTTGCTTGTTGCTCGTCGAGTCTCCTGGATGTCTCATCAGGGATGTCGGTCATGTGCACACTCATGTGCCTGCCTCAAATTGAGCATGAAGTCTGCGACGTTGCCGTTGCTGAGCAATCATCGCCGTTATGGTCAGAGACGAACGTTAGATCCGTGCAGGCAAACAGAGTGGCCACCCCCATTTGGGCGTGAGCGTGTTGGCGAGGTTCAGGCTGGCGAGGTTCGCCCGTCAGGCGAGATTGGTACAGTGTACTTGCGCCTGTCTGGCGAGATGTTGCTTCGCCTTTCTGGCGAACTTGGGCCGTCAGGCGAGACGACGGAGGCGTATTCTGCGTCGACACAAATGGTTGATTCCTCTTGCACAGGGGTCTGCGAGGATCGTTCATCGACCCATTCAGCAGCCCCTAGACCTGCATTCTCGAATCTCGGCTCGGCCTCAACTGGTTCGGGGGGAAAAGAACCCCCTGCCTCGGCTTGGGTAGATCCCTCAGGCTTGGTTGCCTCAGCCTCTTGGGGCTGGGCCACCCGCACGACTCTGCAACCATCGCGAGATGTATTGCTGCGAGAAGAGGACGATTGTAAGTACCCTTCGAATTTGATCACAAGGGACTCAACAGTAGTCCCTGCAACAACTTCGTCAAACTGCGCCACCACCAATTCATCTAAATGAACGGATTCTCCCACTGTGGTCGCCATCTTCTGTAGGTGTAAATTTTGATCTCCCGAAAATATGGAACTTCGTTTGTATTGATAATAACAGCTTATTACAAACTAATAATCAAATGTTTACAACAGAAGCGGAGGGAAGGCCCTCCTTGTTTAACGTGGGTTCCTCGGTGGCGATAGGACGCCTCGCTCGGTGCTCATGCCGAGTCTGCTTCCCTTGGACGATCCGATCGAAGTTGCTGCCGGAGCTTCTGCTCTCTAATGAGGGAGCCTTTGGCAAAGGTCCAGGTTCAACCTTTGGGAGATTAGCCAGCAGAATATGCAACGGCCAATCCCCCTTCTTCATGCTGCTGAAGATGGGTTTTAACAGGCAAGGGATGGCATGGGCTATCCCTTGATTCATGGGATTTGACCACTAATAGAGGTGAGGGAGATAGCTTGACTGCTCCTTGAATTATGGGATGTGACCACACGTTGTTCGGAGACGTCCTGCTGTTCATTCGTACCGTCAATGGTCATTCGAAGAGCTGTGCTCTGCATCACGCTACATAGGAGTGGGAAAGCCCCTCCTCGTATGCGTGACAACGGCTGTCAGATGCTTGCGTGGATCTGACCAACCACCGAGCGTTGGCGGCTCTCGTCCTTCTACTTGGACAAGTGAGGTAAGCTGAATTTATGAGGGTGCAGGCTGTTTCGGCGCCTGTCCGCTCATTCGTACTATGGACGGCCATCTGACGGGCCTGGAGTATTGTGCCCCCCCTACCCTCACATCACAGAAAATAAGGAAGGTTTTTCCTCGCGAGCTTGGGACTGCAGGCAGACTTGGGTCAGCAGGGAGACTTGGGTCTGCGGGCGAGCTTGATCGTGTGGGCGAACTTCGAGCTGTAGGCGAGCTTCAACTGCAGGCGAGCTGGGACCGCAGGCGAGCAGGCAGACTTGGGTCTGCAGGCGAGCTGAGTCTGCAAGCGAGCTTAGGACTGCAGGCATACTTGGATCTGCAGGCGGAGCTGGGGATTGCAGGCAGACTTGGGGTCTGCAGGCGGATTTGGGACTGCAGGCAGACTTGGGTCTGCAGGCGGATTTGCGACTGTAGGTAGACTTGGGTCTGCAGGCGGATTTGCAACTGCAGGCAAAGCTGGGGACTGCAAACGAACCTGGGTCTGCAGGCGATCCTCAAGCCGTTAGGCGAGCTCTATAGCATGGATCGAAGAATAGGCCGTAACTTTCAAACCGTAAGTCGGAATTGGACGAATTATATATGAAAATCGCCTATCTCGACGAGATGGAGCCATCCGAACCAAGCTAAAGGCTTTGGTTTGCTTCCTCTGTTTTGCCAAATTCCTTACGGTTTGGGAGATATCTGCGTTTTCCCCTTTTTCTGCTATTTCGGGCGAGGTTTTAGCAGTTTTGTTCTGAACTCCTCTGATAAGGATTAAAGGCAATTTTTATTGCCTACACCCCCCCCTCGGGAACTCAAATTTCTCTTCTCATGGTAAGGGAAAGGCATCTGTAGCGGCTGTTGGTGCTAATCAAACATCACAATAGCAACCTCAAAAGCAGTGAAGGACTCCAGATCTGAGTATCCAAAAAGAATACTCCTTCAAGGATGAAGAGGTTTTAGTGATTTTCAAATACCTCCTTGAAAATAATAAAATCAAGTTGTTACCTATTACAAATCAGGAGGAAGCTAACAACACTTTATATCCAAAGTACTGTGTATACCACAGGAGGATCCTTCATCTCACCAAGGCCTGCTTCACTCTCAAGAATAGCATTCAAGCCTTGGTTGATGCCTGTTGGCCTTCTTGTTTTGATGATGATTTACAAACAATTTACTACTAATGTTGTTTGTCTAGTATTTTTGCATTCCTATGTATTGTAGACAAACAACGTTGTTGGAGGTTGGATGGATTGCACTTCAACGATGATATCCAAAGGAGGTTAGTGGAATGTCGGGTTGAAGCCTATACAATTCAAGTTAAAGATCAAGTTCAAGCTTCATCCGCAAGTGTACCAAGTCAAGCTTAATTGAAGATCAAGATTGCTTGGGTAATGTAGTTTTAGATTTTATATTATGTGTGTTATATACTCTAAGCTCAATATCTATACACACACATTTATTGGTTTCTATACATTTATATAGTTATATATATATACACAAGTTTTGGTTTCTATACATATATATAGTTTTATATATATACATACATAGTTTTGAGTTTTCATGTTTATAAATATGAAATCACATGTTTCATATTTACTACTGTGTTTTGGTTTTATATTATGTGTGTTTAATATGTTAAGCTCAATATCTATACACACACATTTTATTGGTTTCTTCGTATATATATATATATATAGTCATATATATATGTATAAGTTTTGGTTTCTATGCATATATATAGTTATATATATACATACATGTGTTTTGAGTTTTTATGATTATATATATGAAATTATATATTTCATATTTTCTATTGTGTTTTTGAAAACATTGCATAGAATATGCAATTTTGTGAAAATATTGTCTTATTAGTTTATAGACTTCAATATCAGTTTATACATGTTTTACTAAGTCTATAAAAACATTTCACAAAGTTTCAAAAGTTGGTTTATGTCAAAACATCAAAATTCAAGTATCTCATATTTTTATGTTTTGGACTATTTTGTAAAATGATGATATATTTCATTTGGGAGGTCCTTTCTGATAACCCAAAGTTTTATATTTTTTGGAATTTATTTGATATTTTTAAACAGGGTTTTAAAATCAGCAAAACAGTTTTCTGTAATGTCAGATTTCGGTCGACCGCACCGGTCGACCGCTCTTGTTTCCTTTGCTTAGTGTCCGATAGAGAGTTTGTCGGTCGACCGTCGACCATACCGGTCGACCGACGCGCTGTCAGTTCTCCCAACGGCTATTTTTCTAGCCGTTGCAGAATTTCTGTTTTGGTCTTTTTGGTCATTTACTTTGGGGTTTTTGCTGATATTTCCTCTTCCTATATATACCCTCATTGCATTCAATTCAAAAACACTAACAAGAGAATGGTTTAAAAGATTTTAACAAGGGTTTAAACTTTTTTAGTGTTTGTTTAAGTTTGTTTTAAGAAGCTTTTAAGCATTTGAGTGTTTCGGTTTTGTGATTCAATTCTACAAGAGCTTGAGGAGATCATCTATTGGTGTTTGGGCATTCAACTATTCTCCCTCCAACTCTTGATATATTGAGAAGTTTTCTAAACTCTATTTCTAGCTATTTTATATATTTGATACACCGAGTGAGGAGTGTGTGGTGAGAGTCGGGGATCGTCCCAAGAGGAGTGGCGTCGGTTGACGTGCCTAGGGAGAGGTTGTAACCGAGCACTTGAGGGAGACACGGCTAGGTCCAACACTTAGTGGGTGTAGAGTGTGATTGCAAGAGTGTGTGTTGTAGAGTTTTCGGTTAGCTAGAAAACTGAGTGTGTAGAAGAAGTTCCGGCTTCCAAACCGGATTGTGTTAGTGGATTTCTCCCCGGGAGTGGGGAGCGGAGACGTAGGACGGAAGGTCCGAACTCTGTGATCATATTGCTTGTTTGAGTGTGCTTTGGCGTTCATTCATATTTATGTTCATATCTTATATCATCATTGTCAATAGCTCATTATCTATATCATCCACTATCTTGTTTAGATTATTTACCCCTTGTGTTAGTTTATATATATCCTTGCATATATATATTCATCATATAGGATATATCTCATTGTTCATATTGCTTATCCTAGCTTACATATCTTGTTGTATTTCATACTTGCTAGGATAACTTGTTAATAAGTTTTAATACGCCGGCATCATAATGCTCAAATAAGCCGAATGAGAACCCTATCCTCCGATGAGTATAAGAGGTTAAAATGCTTCTCCCATTCCTCCGACAGGTATATTAGGTTAAACTGTTCCTGATACTCCAACAAGGTATACGAGTATGAAATGTTTCCCAAACCTCTAATTAGTACACAAGGCTAAAATATTCCCTACCTTTGATGAGAATTTCCTGGAGAATATTACACATGGTATTCTTAAGGATAACCCAAAACCAATAAATTCTTAATCATGATAAAGAATGATTAAGAGCCTCCTATTTTGGCTATTTAATTATTTTTAAGATGATTAAAACCCTCCCACTGTGACTTCTCAAGTACTCTTTCATCGAGATGAGATTCAATGACTTCATCCGGTCAATCTTCCCTCATGAAACCCCCACAGTCTAATTGTGGAGTGCTTAATCCCTCACTGATCAAATCAATTAGCAGTGGGTTCACTAAAAATTATTTCTAGTTTGATCCACTCAAACTTCCGCTATGTCTATACACTCAACACTTCCATTATTAGAGTCCAGACACAGTATTAAAAGTTTCAAACCCCCTTGTGTTAAAGTCCTTGCAACTTGACACCAGAAACTCTCACTATATTGACACAGTGGTTTGTGCAGATCAACACTCCTAGTATTATTTGAACCACCTCCTTCCCATCTTCGTCAAATCTTTAAACAGTTAGGACCACAACCAAAATCCCCTCTCCATTCTTTCCATGAACGAGAGGTCAACAAATTAAACGATCAAACCTTTAAACAATTAGTTTATTCTAATCCCATCTTGGTCAAACCTTTAAATAGTTAGGACCACAATCAAAATCCCCTCTTGATTCCTTCCATGAACGAAAGGTCTATAAATTGAACGATCAAACATTTAAACAGTTAGGGTTATTCTAATCCCATCTTGGTCAAATCTTTAAACAGTTAGGACCACAATCAAAATCCTCTCTCGATTCCTTACATGAATGAGAGGTCCATAAATTGAATGATCAAACCTTTAAACAATTAGGGTTATTCAAATTCCATCTTGGTTAAACCTTTAAACAATTAGGACCAAAGCTAAAATCCCCTCTCAATTCATTCCACGAACGAGAGGTCCACTTTCAAATTGAATGATTAAACCTTTAGACAGTTAGAGTCATTTCAAGCCTCACTCAATCAAACATTTAAACAATTAGGACCAAAACCAGAGTTCCCTTTCGATAAAAGAAAGACCTCCACCCCCATCGGGCGATCAAATCTTTAAATAGTTAGGATCGTCTCAATCTCCCCTCTGGTCAAACCTTTAAATAGTTAGGGCCAAGGTTGAAACTTCATCTTGATAAATGAGAAACCCCCGTTCAGATTTACTAATCAAACCTTGAAACAGTTAGGGTTATCTAAATCTTTTTGATTCTGAGAGCGGAGATCCCACTTTATGCTTCTCTTGCAGCAGGAGATAGAATATAGAATTCTTTCTCTCTAGTATCGGGTTCGTCTTTACCCTAAGAGAAGACGCAATCTCTCAGCATCAAATCCATGCTTCACACGCATGGGGGACTTTATCTTAATTCCTAAATAGAGATAAGTCTGCATCTAACACATGCTGTAGGGTGGTCTGTTCCCGCAAAAACGACCAAGTCTACGTATTCAATACCGTAGCACCTAAAATCCATGCCTCTCATGTATGAGGAATTTTATCCCGAATCCTAAGTAGGGATATGTCAATGCCTAATACACATTATCGATTAGTCTTTCCCCATAAAAAGAATAAAAGCCTACATATTCAACATCGTGGCATGCCGTTATTAATAACACCAAAATCCGTACCTTACACGCATAGAGAATTTTATCCCAAATCCTAAGAAGAGATAAGTCAATGCCTAACATGCATTGTCGGTTAGTCTTTCGCCAGAAAAAGGACAAAAGTCTACGTATTTGACATCATGGTAGGCCATTATTAATAATGCCAAAATCCGCGTGCCTTACACGCACCGAGAATTTTATCCTGAATCCTAATAAGGGATAAGTCAATGCCTAACACGCATTTCTGGTTAGTCTTTCGTCGAAAAAAAACAAAAGCCCACGTATTCGACAACGTCATAGGTCGTTATTAATAACGCCAAAATTCGTGTCTTACATACATGGAGAATTTTATCCCGAATCCTAAGTAGGGATAAGTCAACACCTAACACACATTGTCGGTTAGTCTTTCGCTGAGAAAAGGACAAAAGCTCACATATTCGACATCGTGATAGGTTGTTATTAATAATGTAAAAATCCATGTCTTACATACATGGGGAATTTTATCCCGAATCCTAAGTAGGAATAAGTCAACGCTTAACACGTGTTGCTGGTTAGTCTTTCCAAGTAAAAAGGACAAAAGCCTAGGTATTCAACATCACGGTAGGTCATTATTAATAATGCCAAAATCCATGCCTTATATGCACGGGAAACTTTATCTCGAATCCTAAGTAAACATATGTCAACGTCTAACACTTGTTGCCGGTTAACATTTCTCCGTGAAAAGAACGCCAGGATTAACATCTGGAGGATGTTATCTCAATCCCTGAATAGAGATAAGGCTACACCTAATACGCGTTGCCGGTTAGTCTTTCCCCATAAAAAGGAAGAAACCTATGTACTCAATATCATAGCATCAAGTCTAATAGATTTCATTCTCGTAGTACAACGTTACATGTGAAACGGATTTAGATAATTCATATGCAAGACCGATTCAAATAATAATCAGTAAAGGCATATCAAATTCGTTGATGGCTGAGGGTTTGCCAAAAATCCTAAAGTCTGTGCCTAACACGCGTTGTCGGGTAGTCTATTTCCACGATAAATGATGAAACATATGCATTCAATATCATAACATCAAGTCTAAGAGAGTTTATTCTTTTATCATAACGTCACTTGCGGAACGGACTTAAACAATCCGCCTGCTAGCCCGATTCAAACGGTGATCGATAAAGGCACGTCAAACCTGTTTATGGCTGCGGGTTTGCTAAAAACCCTATAATCACGATAGTCACTGATGTACCAGCTTCATCAGTTGGTCTCGTGACCCGAACAACAGGGGAACACCAATTTCAGCTGATGTTTTTACAAAGGACTTTGAATGTGTTGCAAATGAAGGTCAACGTCGGTCAATACGTTGCAATCAAAGTCAATGCTAGTCAACACGTAGTCAACACCTCGTTAATTCTCACCAAAACAAGGATCAGATCAACTCCAAAACAAAGGATAATCCTAAGGATTTCAACCATAATTCAGATACGAATCCCCGATGAAGATAGTCAGTTCAACATCGACTCAACGACACGAGCTAAAATCAAAGATCAACACACCAGTTTTAATTCGAGACTTCGACAATAGTTAGACGATAAACACAGTGCCGGAAGAATTTTAGCTATTCGACATAATACTGAATAAACTAAGAATTAAAGAAGTCAAGAACTGAAGCTAATTACAGGTCCTTTTACACCGGATGAAGGTTGGGCCTATCACATCCAAAGTATTTTAGACTCTTCTATAAAAGAAACGAGACTAAAACACTTTGAAGGGGGTACTTGTAGGCGTTAAAAATTACCTATAGGTTCCTACACGTAGTTCGAGATAGAAAGAAGACGATGAACATCATTATCCGAGTCAAGGAGGATTATCTAACACCGACAAGCGCATGAAGCGAATCAGCGAATCGTTGATGACGTAGCGACAAGCCACCAGAACGGCAAAGCAAAGGACTATACGCTCATCAGCCACCTCTAAGTGGCTCACGCACTCATAAACCACCTACAAGTGGCCCACGCGTTCACCGACTACCTCTAAGTGGCCTGCACACTCATCAATGGACCACACATTCACCGACCACCTCTAAGTGGTCCACACACTCATCAGCCACCTCTAAGTGGCCCACATGCTCATCAGCCAGTACCAAGTGGCCTGCACGCTCACCGGCCACCTCTAAGTAGCCCGCGTGCTCATCAGTCAGCACCAAGTGGCCCGCGCGCTCACCGGTAACCTCCAAGTTGATGAAATGTATGAAGCAAATTATTGAAGCGTACAAGCTAGCGAAATGATAAAATGCGCGTAACGACGAAACAAGTCAAACCCGGAAGACTGGAATAGCCCCCGGTGGCCAAGTCGCATTGAAACGACTGGACTAAAGCTAGGTGGCTCGGCTAAGACCGAGCCACTTGAACGAGCCACCTTCAGTGCTCGGGCCAAGGCCAAGCCACCACGTGGCGGCTCGCACGAGATCTGAGCCACCGTGAGGTGGCTCGTGCGCCGGAAGAGCCTAAATGCATTTTTTGACAGGTTTTCTTAGAATTTGTTTATTTCAAAGCCTCCCAACTATTTGAGGCTATCTCTAAATGTGCTTAAGTGGTTGTTAACTGAGGATAACATCAAATCGTCGATTCCCATCTGAAAACGCTACAACCGAAGCCTATAAATACAAGCCTAGGGCCCTATACGCAGGAGGGCTAAAATCGGAGGTGAGGTGCTGTCAAATTGAAGAGTGGAGCACAAATTTCAAAGAGGCTAGTAGATCTTGGTGAAGTTCTTCAGCATAAAAAAGGAGAGTTTGAGAGATCTGAGGCCTATCCCCCTTTCCTCCAGACTAAACTTGGTTTTGATCTCGAGAAGAGTCGTAATCTCGCTTGGTCGAGATTATCACTTCTGCGATTGTTTCCTTTGTAAAGCAAGAGTATTAATTTTTCATTCTGTCAACCGGATCTAATCTTTGGTGGTCCATATACTAACACGTCCCTTGCACAGGTAAAGATCTCACGCAAGCAGCGGGTGATAAATGTCATCTGCGTGTATTTGTAGAGAGTTGTAATTTTTGTTTTATTTTCATTGTAACAAGAGATCTTATAAAGAGATACACTTTCTTGAATCTGTAATTGATAAATAATTGTAATGGATTCAACAATTAATAAACTAACATTCACCCCCAAACAACTGTATAAGGTCCTTCCTAATTGACAGCTAACTTGTCGCACCTGATGTCTTTGTCGAAAGCATCTTTTTGAATGAAAAAATCACCAATACTGAATCTTCGAGGTTGAACCTTGCTATTATAGTGCTGAGCAATATGTTGTTAATTGATGACTATGGATCAGAGAGCTTCTTCTCGGACTTCGTCAATGAGGTCAAGCTTAATTCACAATCCTTCAGAATTCAAATCTTCATCAAAATGTTACAGTCGGATTGTAGGCATGCTGATTTCCACTTGGGTGAATGATTTAGCTCTATAAGCTAGTTTGAATGGAGTTTCGCCCATTGAGTTCTTATGAGTCATGTAGTAAGATCATAAGATTGAAGGCAATTCTTCGACCAAATTTCCAACTGTCTTGTCTACCTTCTTCCTTAGGGCTTGAAGGATGTATTTGTTGGCGGCTTCTGCGAGCCACTAGCATCTGCGAGCCACTAGCATTTCGGGTGGGCGACTAAGGCAAACTTGGGGCAGATGTTCTATTCTTCACAAAAGCTTTTGAAGCCTCTACTATTGAACTGAGTGACGTTGTCTATGATGAAAGAGAGGGGAACTCCAAGTCGCCAGATAATGGACCTTCATACATAATTTGTGATGTTACTCTCACCAATTTTTGCCAAAGGTTCGGCCTCTATCTACTTGGTAAAGTAGTCGGTTGTAATGATTAGGAACTTCTGTTGCCCAAAGGCTATCGGGAGAGGGCCCAATGAGTCTAATCCCCGTTGAAAAAACAAAATTAGACTCAGAACGGAGGTGAGCTCCATGGCTGCAACTCTCATGATGCTTAAGAAAAATTAACATTTCTGGCACGAAAAAACGTGTCTCTTGGACTCGGCTAAGATGGTGGGTCAATAATACCCTTATCGAATGACCTTTTGGGCAAGAGTTCTGGCCCATGGATGATTCCCACAAGCCCCTTTATGGATCTCTCTAAAAACATAGCTGGCCTCCGCTGGCCGAAGACACCAGAGATAGGGCCCCACATCACTACTGGAGTATGACATTCGATAAAGTTGATTATCAAGCATGAGGTATCAACGAGTATTTTTGTAAACTCCTACCTTCAATGACATTCGCTGGTGGGGTACCCCCTGTCAGATACTGGATGATTGGATCCATCTAACAGGGTTCCGTAGACGTCTCGGTCTGCATGACCAATGAAGGGGTCTCCATGATGCTTGGATGCTTGAGGGTATCCATGTATATGGGTCCTACTTGGCTTCTTGAGTTGGTCGACCTGAGTTTGGATAAAGCATCCACTAGAGCGTTAATAGCTTTGGGACTTAGGCAATTTTGAAATTTGTGAAGTCGGTCAATAGTTCCTTGACTGCCTTCAAATACAGGACCATTCTCATGTCTTTGGCCACATATTCTCTATTCACATGGTGTACCACAATTTGGGAGTCGGCTAGAATGTAGAAGCGCTCATCCTTAGCCGCCAAGATGGCTCGAAGACCCACCAAAAGTGCTTCATACTCGGCCTTATTGTTCGAGGCTAAGAAATCAAAAGGGATGGAGTATTCGTACGTCAACCCATCTGGGCTACGTAGGACCACTCCTGCTACACTGCTGACTTCGCCGTAGGACCCGTCCACCTTCAGTAACCATGAGGAGGTGAACTCTAGAGAATCATACTCAAGGGTGTGACGTGTCTGAGAGGTTGATGCCTTGACTGCTTGAGAGGTCGAAGGCTTTGGTTGAGCTGATGACAAGGGTACAAATGGTTTGTCATTTAGGGAGGTTAATTCAATGAGGAAGTCGGCCAGGGCCTGGGCTTTGATCATTGTTCTTGGTTCAAAATGTACATCATACTCATTGAGTTTGATCGACCAGGTCATCATCCTCCCTAAAGTAGTGGGGCTGCCAAGTACCTTCTTTAAAGGCATGCTCGTTCGCACAATGATAGTGTGAGCCTGGAACTAGGGGAAAAGTCTCCTAGCCGAAGTGATGACAATGAAGGAAGCTTTCTCAATGAGAGGATAGTAGAGTTCGACTGCTTTTAAGATCCTACTGACATAGTACATCGGTTTCTGATTACCCTTCTCTTCTCAAACCAAGACAAAGCTCACGACTTCATGGGATATAGCCAGATAGAGGTACAGAATTTTCCCTTCTCTGGGCTAGCTTAACAGGGGCTTGGTGCTGAGATACCTCTTGAGGTCATTAAAGGTCTCACCGCATTCATGGGTCCAGCTCTTGCCTTCGTCCAACTCCTTACTTCTCTCAAAATTTTGAAGAAGGGGAGGCTCTTCTCATCCAATTTTGAGAGAAAGCGGTCTAATGCAGCTATCTTCCCATTTAGCCTCTAGATATCCCTTAATGTGCGGGGTTCGGATAGATGCTCTATAGTGGTTATCTTCTCAGGATTGATCTCAATACCTCTCTAAGTGACCATGAACCTGAAAAACTTGCCCGACTGTACCCCAAAAGCACGCTTGGTTAGATTAAGCTTCATGTGGTAACATCGGAGATTGGAGTATGTCTCTTCAACATCCGATATGTGGGAAGACTCCTGCCTTGACTTCACCATGATTGTTAGACCCTAGAGGGGGGTTATTAGGGTTTATGCTAATCTAATAAGATTTTATACCAATTAAAACTTATTAAAGAGCTATTCTTGCAAGATAGATATACAATATGCTATAAGAAAGAATAAGCAATATGAGCAAAGGGATAAATCCTAGCAATGAGATATACTATGAGATATATATGCAATGATGTACAAATATCATAAGGGTAAACAAATTAAACTAGATAGTGGGCGATATAAGATATGAACAAAAAAATAAGTGTGTCAATGCAATCATAAACAAACGATATGATCACTGAGTTCGGTCCCCATGACCTATGTCTCTGCTCCTCACCTTGAGAAGATCTCCACTATCATGACACACCCGGTTTGAAAGCCAGAACTTCTCTACACACTCAATTTTCTGGTTCACCAAAAATTTTTACAATCCCACAATCTTACAATCACACTTTACACCCTTTAAGTGTTGGTCTCTAGCCCGTGTCTTCCTCAAATGTTAGGAAATACAACCTACCTGTAGGCATTACTACCTACCCCACTGCTCTTGGGATGACCTCGTCTCTCACCATACACTCCACTCGGTATACAAGTGTATTACAAAGTGAACCTCATAATTTACGCACAAATATAACAATGGTTGTTCTCTACAATGAATGAGAACTCAATGTAGGCTCACACTCAATGTCACAATCCCGCAACCCAAATTATACTATGAATGTAAATACAATAAGCTCAATGGTTATGTGTGTAGAAAGAGTAAAACAAATATAAACTCAATATAAAATCTAGCTTATGGAAATTAAGATCAAAGAACAATAAATAGCTAGAATTGGGTTTAAGGAAACTTCTCTAGATGACAAGAGAGAGAGATAAATTGAAGCTCAAACACCAATGAATTAATCTCCAATTCCTCTTGTGAAAGTATCTTCACAAACCAAACTTGAAACAAAACTAAACGAAATTTAAACCCTTGTTAAACCTTGTTTAAAAACTTCTTAGGTGGATAATGAGAGATGAGAGCAAGGGGGTATATATAGCCACCTAAAACCTCAGCCAAAACCCCAAGGAATTGTGTAAAATGCCCATAGAGAAACAGCTAGAAACCAGCCATTAGAAGCTGATGGACAGTTGGGCGTCGACCGTGGAAACGTGCGTCGACGCGAGCAAGTCCAGATAATTATTCCGAGTTCTGGACATCAAGCCGGTCGACCATACACGGTCGACGTGAAGAGCTCCAGTCAACGCCATGGTCGATCCGCGAGCCTCTAAAAAATCATCCTGAGTCTTTAGACTCAAGGCGGTCGACCGTGGCGGTCGACCGCAAACTGATATATGACATTACAAGTTTTGAAGCAGTTTTCTGATTTTGAAACCCTATTTAAAAATATCAAACAAATTCCAAAAATTATGAAACTTTGTGAAATAATTGTAGACATGATAATAAACATACTACAAAAAGTGGTTTTTAAAAAGGACCTCCCAAATAAAAAATATTATCATTTTACAAAATAGTCCAAAACGTAAAAGTGTAAGCACATGAGTTTTGACGTTTTAGCTTAACCATGTTTTGAAACATTATAAAATAATTTTGTAGACTTAATAAAAGATGTATATAATTATTGTTAAGTCCAAAAACTAAGAATACAATATTTTCACAAAATTACATATTTTGCAAACTTTTCAAAATCAATAAATATAATTTCATTGAACTAAATAAAATTAATATTGATGAAATCATATATATGCATATAAGTATGAAACAAGAAATGTATTTTTAATTATATTTAATTGTTTCATATTAAAACTTAAAACTATCAAACCAAAACATATATGTATATGTATAACTATATATATACATAGAAACCACAATTTAAGTGTGTGTACATATATATATAACTATGTATATATATATATAAAAACCAAAACTTGTGTTGTGTATATATATATATAACTACATATATATACAAAGAAACCAATAAAATATGTGTGTATATATGATTGAGCTTAAAATACTTAACACACATAATATAAACTCCTAAACTTGATTACCCAAGCTATAGGTCTTCAATAAGCTCGACTTGGTACACTTGCGGATAAAGCTTGAACTTGAATCTTTAACTTAAATTGCGTAGCTTCACTCTACTATTCCGCCAACCTCTATTGGATTTGATCATGAATGATCGATTCTATCCATCCTCTAACTTATTGTTTCCCTAGAATAAATACGAAAATATAAACACTAGACAAATAACATTAGTTATAAATTATTTGTTAAACATCATCAAAACAAAAAGACCAACAATCTCCTCCTTTTTGATGATGATAAACAATTTACAAAAAGATATATATACATGAAAGAGATGAACATATAAATTAGAATTATCATGCATATAAACAAGAAGAGCTATACTCACAATATTTCTCCTCCTTTGACAACATCAAAAAGGGCAAAACAAAAGAATGAAGAGAGCGAAAGTTCCCCTTACTATAAGCATGGACACATAAAAAATATAGGGATTGTTCCCCCTATCAAAATACCATATGGAGTATATGCGATAAGGATCATGGCAAACATGTGAGCAAGAATAAAAGTAAAATATGCTAAGCATAAATCATATACAAAGATAGACCAAGAGAACACATATATATATCATTATTGAAGAAGTGTCGCATTGCACAACCATAAAAACATAGTGTATAAAAATAGATTTATGAAATCAAAAGTAGAGGAACATGAGATTCATACAAAAAGTTTTCAAATGAAAATAAATTAACCAAATGAAATCATAAATCACATGAAATCCATAAACACAAACCATATAAGGCAAAAGAGGCAAATATATCAAGCTCTTGAGCTTGTTTCAACCCATATAAATATTTTTAGCACCCGGTAAATAAGATTTAGGAATAAACACCTAATAAACCCGGAGGGTTATATAAACACAAACCTCTCAACAAAAATCAAAACTAGTAATCATGAAAATAAAAGAATTGATCAAAGAAAAAATGTTTTCATATCCAAAAAAACATAATTTTCAAAACCAAGAAAAAGAAACATAAAAACACTAAGAATTCTTGGTTTAAAAATCAAATATGTTTTGGTACCCAAGTATTCTTGGTACCAAAAAGTTTAGGGACATGACCCTTATCATTTAAGCTCAAAGCCCTAGGGTTATGAACTCATTTGGGTACATGTGGTGCACTAACACGGTAAAAGCAATAATCACTCAAATGACCCTTTCGATTATAATTTGTGCAATGAAAGAGATCCATTTGTTTTTGTGGACCATTAGCTCGTGCACATGAACCATTTGCAAATAAAGATTATCTTTTAGAAATATTTTGCAAATGAGAAACATCATTAAACAAAGGTGGTCTATTTGAGAAATTTGACAAGTTTGAACATTTTTTCAAGTCATAACAAAACTTCGTCAAATGGCCAAATCTACCACAAATATCATATTTAAACACATGTGGTCTACTAGAAACATTTGGCAAACGTGATTTTCTTTTCAAATCAAAACAATACTTGGCCAAATGACCAAAGCAGCCACAATGATCACATCTATACACATGAGCATGCTTATGATGAACAAAGGGTGCATGTGTGTGTACACGTGATGAAGAAACTTGATGAGATGCACAAGGAGTATTGACATTTTTATGTTTGTGTGCATCATAGCAAAATTTAGCTAAATGACCTTTACGGTCGAAAATAGAGTACTTGTAAACTTTGCTATATATGTGTGCATAATGAGTGGATGATTTTGACTTAGACTTGGCACACATATCCATAAGCTTCTTATAATTATTAATGCATGTTTTCAAAGTAGAATCTAAAGATGAAATACGTTTATTCACAAGATTCAAATCTTCATCATTAGGCACATATGCATTTTTATTAGAAGTAGAACATATATAGTCATTTATAAAAGAAGTAGTATCAATTTTTATGTTCTCTACTTCTAATATGGCATTATCTCTTTCATGAGTTATCTTAGCAACATTTGAAATTGAGGAAACATGATCCAATTTTAATTTCTCATAATTTTCTTTGAGGATCATATTTTCATTTGAAATAGTATCAAACATAGAAGCTAATAACTCATGATCAGATTTTAATGTAATATGCTTGCTTTTTAAATCTAAAAAGATATGATGCAATTTATTGTAGGCATACAATAAATTTTTGGAAGCATAAGCAAGTTCATCACTAGATAAATCATTAATTGATTCGAACTCGCAAACCTCACTAAGGTTAACGCATAGTGGCCGTGTGCATGAAAATGAAGCTCCACATGAACTAGAAGCAGAATCCTCCAAAGCTTGTCGGATCGCCTCCAAATTCCATTGATGTACTTCTATAAGTTGTCACAATGTGTAAGCACTATCAAAAGAATTAAGTTTGTTAGAAAAAGATAAATCAAACGCATTATGTAAAAATTCTAACAAAAGTTTGTTCATGGTAAACATTTTATGATCATCTTTACTCTACTTGGATTTCTCCAAAGTGGGTACAATATAAGTACAATCTATAATTTTTCATAAATCAAAATGTCTAGATCGAACAAAAAGTTTGAATCTAACACACCATTGAGCATAGGGAAAATTATTCAAACGAGGAGCAACATTAATGGCATAACCTAAACTAGATACACTGTGCATATCCATAATGTATATATGTGCAAGCAAGATACAAATAAAATCAAAATAAGATTAGCACAAAAGATAACTTGGATCTTTAACTCAAGGTGATTAGACCTTAAATCAAAGAGCACCAAGCTCTGATACCAATTATTAGACCCTAGAGAGGGGTGATTAGGGCTTATGCTAATCTAATTTGATTTTATACTAATTAAAACTTATTAAAGAACTATTCTTACAAGAAAGATATACAATATGTTATAAGCAAGAATAAGCAATATGAGCAAAGGGATATATCCTAGCAATGAGATATACTATGAGATATATGTGCAAGGATATACAAATATCACAAGGGTAAACAAATTAAACTAGATAGTGGGTGATATAAGATATGAACATAAAAATAAGTGCGTCAATGCAATTACAAACAAACCATATGATCACAGAGTTCGGTCCCCATGACCTACATCTTCGCTCCTCACCTCGAAGAGATCTCTACTATCACAACACACCCAATTTGAAAGTCAATACTTCTCTACACACTCGATTTTCTAGTTCACCGAAAACTTTACAGTATCACACTCTTGCAATCACACCTTACACCCTCTAAGTGTTGGTCTCTAGCTCGTGTCTCTCTCAAGTGTTAGGAATTACAACCTACCTCTACACATTACCACCTATCCTACTCATCTTGGAACGACCCCGTCTCTCACCACATACTCCTCTCGGTGTACAAGTGTATTACAAAGTGAACCTCACAATTTACACACAAATATAACAATGGTTGTTCTCTAAAATGGATGAGAAGTCAATGTAGGCTCATACTCAATGTCATAATCCCACAACCCAAATTATACTTTGAATGTAAATATAATAAGCTCAATGGTTGTGTGTGTACAAAGAGTAAAATAAATATAAACTTAATATAAAATCTAGCTTATGGAAATTAAGATCAAAGAAAAATAAATAGCTAGAATTGAGTTTAAGGAAACTTCTCTAGATGACAAGAGAGAGAGAGAGAGAAATTGAAGCTCAAACACCAATAAATTGATCTTCACTTCCTCTTGTGAAAGTATTTTCACAAACCAAACTCGAAACAAAACTTAAACCCTTATTAAACCTTATTTAAAAACTTATTAGATGGATAATGAGAGATGAGAGCAATGGGGTATATATAGCCACCCAAAACCTCAGCCAAAAACCTCAAGGAATTGTCCAAGACGACCATAGAGAAACAATAGGAAACTAGCCATTAGAAGCTGATAGACAGTTCGACGGTCGATCGTGGGAAATGCACAGTCGACCACGAGCAGGTCCAAAAACTTATTCTGGGCTCTGGACATTAGCCGGTTGACCATCACGGTCGACCGTGAGAGCATCCGATCGACCATCACGGTCGAGGGGGGGGGGGGGGGGGGGGGAGCCTCTAAAAAATCATCCTAAGTCTATAGACTCAAGGCGGTCAACCGTGATGGTCGACCGCAAACTGATATATGACATTACAGGTTTTGAAGCAGTTTTCTGATTTTGAAACCTTGTTTAAAAATATCAAACAAATTCTAAAAAATATGAAACTTTGGAAAATGATTGTAGACATGATAATAAACTTTTCAAAATCAATAAATATAAATTTTATTAAACTAAATAAAATTGATATTGATGAAATCAAATATATGCATATAAGTATGAAACAAGAAATGTATTTTCAATTGTATTCAATTGTTTCATATTAAAACTTGAAAACTATCAAACCAAAACATATATGTATGTATATATATAACCTTGAAAACTATCAAACCAAAACATATATGTATATATATAACTATATATATACATAGAAACCACAATTAAAGTGTGTATATATGATTGAGCTTAAATATATATATATATATATATGAAAACCAAAACTTGTGTTGTATATATATATATATATATATATA